>NC_044555.1:110350320-110507042 GCF_007565055.1 Rhinopithecus roxellana | reverse complement strand
AAATGAAAGCCGCCCCTCTTTCTCTTTGCTCCTATCGTTCTCTGGTCGTTCCACAACCCGAGGAGCAACTGGCAACTATTATGGCCGAACCAGTGGAGCTTCGGAAGTTGTTATGCCGTCTACCTTATGGGGAAGAGACAGCGTCATCACACACAGCATCATTCAAATTAGAATCCGGAGCTGGCTTCCAGTCTCACTTACGCTCCTACAAGTTGGTTCTGCACATTCTGTATCATTTCTGTCAGTAACCTGGCTCCTGTGCCGTTATCCTTTGACTCACACCTTGCCCCTTTTGTTGTGAACTGGCATGTACTCCTGCCTATTGTCCTCTTTACCGCCCCCTTTACCCCCCGCACCCGCACCCTCCCCCCCCTCCCTTACACAGGTTGGTCTGAAAACTTGTTTTGAGCCCATCTGTTCCTCTAAACGGACTTTCTCTCCTACCACCCGCCGCCCCTCCTCTGTCCCCCTATCTTGTTGTTTTTCCCATGCAGTAAGTTGTCCCCAGCAGCAGCTGGAAGTTGCTGGGGTCCTGGCGGTGCAGACTCCCCACCTACTCCACCTCTACTCCCTAAGCCCAGCGATCCCAAAGGCCAGGGGTGGCCTCTTTTCAGGGGTGGGGTGGGGACCCAGAGGCTCCCCCTGGAAGGTCTGACCCTTGCCTTCCCTGGGGCTTGTTTTTCACTTAAAGTGGGTGCCAACCACACACACCGCCCCCTCTTTGGGAGTGCTAAAGGGTCACTTTACTCTTGGACTGCTTCTTCAAAAAGTGGGAACGTTAAAATGTTTAAAAAATAAAGGGTCGAAGGCGATCCAAGGTTTGCGAAAAGCAGAGGCTACTTCTCCGGGTTTGACCCCCATCCATCCTCCTTGTTTCCCCTGGCGAGAGGGCACAGCTCTCAGCCTGCCTTTCCAGTGTTGAGCTAAGAGCTCACTCTCTCCGGTTGTGAAACTGTGACAGTCGAGAACACCGGACACGAGTAGTTTCTTTCTTTTCCTGAGCCGCGTGATCATTTCTTCAGCTGGGCCCCTTCTGCTCTGCATGCCAGAAAGAGGCAGGAGGTGAGGATTCCAGCAACCTAAGTCCCTGCCGGGCGGGACGCTCCTCTGCTGCGTTAGTGCTCTCAAGCTAACCCTTCAGTTTGCCGGCAGTCCCCCTCCAGCCTGCTCCTTCCGAACGCACCCTATTCTCGGTTCGCTTCTCCTGCCTCGGCACTGCCCATCCCATCCCAAGCCAAGAGACGGGTGGGAGAAACGTGTCCTCTTTCCTCCCTGGGGTCGAGGATCCAGGATCAAGGATCCAGGAGCAAGCTTGGTGCAAACACTTAGTGCTATGCACAGGAGGCCTTCCGACTCTCAAGGGCTCCAGCACGTCCCCCTGCCCCATCTACATCTTCAAATCTGGCCTCAAAAAGTCAGTCCGCTCACCCTTTCAGTTCTCTTTGCCCAGTGCACCAACTGGCCCTTCTGCTCTTTGTGCTTGTAATTTTTCTAGACTTCCATGTTCAACTAGTTGTACACCATTAACATCTGCTTCCAGCCAGATCGAAGTCGCTTCCTTACCCAGCTTGTCCCCGGGGTGCTACAAGCCTACGTGGTGAGAGGCAAGCTTCCTGGGAAGTCCCCTGACCTCCTGCGAGCGGCCTCTAGAGCATGACTCTGGCACTGTCCGGGAGCCCTCTGTGGCCCAGCTGGGGAACGCGCATAGTCTGTGGGAAAGTTACAGGACGCACCTGGCAGCTGGCGAGTCGCCGAACCCGAGGGACCGAGGCTGTTCAGAAAATGCCTTATGTTCCAGAGCTCTAGGCGATGATTATTGGTATTTCGAGGGCGCTTGGGTCCACATCTAGCTTGGGTCTTCAAAGGGCGAGGTCAAGTGTAGATAAGGTAGTACCTAGACTGGGTTTCCCGGAGCCATGCCGGAAGACTTGGGCACAAGGAACGTTTGGGAAAGAATTGCGATGTGCCTGCTAGCACCACCTCCACCGTCTCTTCGCGGAAGCAGCCTGCATTCAGTCTGGACTTGAGGGTCCCTAGCTCCAGGAGAAGGAATGAGCACACCTTTTTTGATTTGGAAAGGTTAAAGCAGGAAAAGCCCAGCGCTGGAGCATCTCAAGGCAAGGTACTGAGGAGACAGTGAGTGAGTGAGTGAGTGAGTGAGTGAGTGAGTGAGTGAGTGAGTGAGTGAAGTACTGCTCTAGTACTATGCATGTCTGGCGCTGTCGGGGTTGTCCCTGAGGGGTTTGTTGTACAAGAATCCCCAAGATACTCGGGGGGAACAGTTAGCTCAGCTTTAATTCTACCTGGGCATGGGGAACAGTGGCCCATCCTGTCCCCACCTCAAAATGCCCCATTCCTACAAAGTTTTAACTGACTCTCACCCTCTGTGCCAGGCTGAGCTTATGAGGACTCCAGTTTGACCTTTCCAGTCTCCCCACCCTAAAAATCCACAACACTTTCTCTCTTCGCTCTTAACACACTTACATCATTCATTCACTTATCATCATTCTCTCACTTCTCAGAAGGTTCTTGCGTGTCAGCACAGGCTTTTCTGTCAATTTTAGGAGGGTTTGAATCTCTACTTCTTGCCACTAACTAGCTTCCTGACCTGGGACAAATTACTTAAGAGCTCTAAACCTCAGTTTCCACATCTTCAAAAGAAAGTGAATAATGGTGGATGTCTTTACGGTTTTCAGGTGAATTAAATTAAATAGAGCAAGCAGCACAAAACAGTAGCAACTCAGTGGTAGTTATTAACATGAATAAAGTAATTTCTGGTAAAGTGGCTCCCTCTGTAATGTGTCAAAGCAACGTCCAGAGCGGCTCAAAGGGCGCGTTAAGTGCTTCTGCTCTTCGGGGATGTCCTGGACGAGAAATATAGATTAGAGTGAAGCTACTATGTTTTAATAAGTCCCCCAAGCCATGAGTTGCATTATGAAGCGCATCTTATCCCACCTGCCACCATACCAACTGATGACAGATGCTTTTATTCCCTCAGGTCCCCAAAGAGCAATTCCAATGCCACCTGGAGATGCCCTAACTGAGCTTCTGTAAGTCCTGTCTTAGCCAGGGCCAATCTGGCACCCCCTCTCTATAATACGGCCAATCCTCCTTGATCCGTGACTCATCTTTACAGAGGGCATGCAAAGACTGCCCCAAGAGGATGTGGGCCACACAGTGAAAGAGTTCTTGTCTCCTTCCCTTCATTCCTGTTCCATGTGTTCTCTGGTGGCGTAAAGTTGAAGTACAGTAGGATTATGGGGTACAGCCCAGAAATGGTGTGGGAGAAATTTTTTTAAAAAATGCAACCTAGACTGGAGGTATAAGGTGAGGGAGCCAGGACTCCATTGGCGCATGGACCTGAAACGTACAGCAGTGATGGTTGGAAATATGTGGAATTCCTGCAACTTCATCGGGAGTTCCTTAGGCAGTTCCTTTCCTAAACACTGCCAAATTCTCAACAGCTCAACCCAACTCTCTCTTCTAACAAGACAGCCAGAAGCATAGCAATGATTCATAATGCCTAGAAACAGCCCTGGGCCTGAGTCCTGCCAGTAAGTAATAGAGTCCTGGAAATGTGATCTCAGGACAAAGAGGGCAAGAGGGTGAACAAAACACTGGGCAAACCCTTAAACTAGCCAATGACCTGGACAGTCACTTATGCATGTTTCCTGTGTTTTCTACTGAATCGTCGCTTTTTAAATCAAGAGAGAAGTGGACTGGATGATCCCTGTAAGCCCTTTCATTTCGAAACATCTATACATCTATAACCTCAGTCCTATGTAAAATGTCGAGATGTAGTTTGACGGCATTGAGAGAATCGTTTGGAGTAGAGGTGAAAAGCGGCCTGGTATAATGGGCATATCATTTCTTGTCTCTTTGTATTATTTCTGAGCAGAGGATTCTTCCTAAGGAATAGATGAGAAAACTCCATAACCCATTACTTCAAGAATCCAGATCAAGAGGAGATGCGGCCTAACAGATTAAAATAGAAGTAGATTACTGTGACCTAGTGAGGATACGCCTTGACCTCTTTTCCTGGGGTCATGATGATCCCAGGTTCCAGCTAAATTCTTTCAACCTCAGTTATGAGCATCACTATACCTAGCTGCACAACCTTTCATTGCGATGAGTTTTCATGCTTCTGGAAAATTGTTCTAAATTCTCCTGGTTTTGCATGGGGCTTGCGTTAGTCCTCACAGTGCTCGCAGGCGTTTTTGTCCCAGGGCGTTCACTGGTGCAAAAATCAGATGATGTTTTTTCTCTCTATCCACCAACCTTGTCCAAGTCATAGAGCAATCCCAATTGTCTCCCGAGAAACTTTCCAGAGGCATCCCAAGTCGATCAGTTGGACATCATAGCCAACCGACTCGTGCCCCTAGGCAGATTACATTCATTTCAGCTTATGAGTTATGTGTAAAGTAACCCTGGGATCCCCAAATGTTTATCCACATAACTGAGTATATCAACCACAAGGAATATTTGTCATGATTAAGGATAACCTCCTAAAATATAAGTAATGGGTTAGGTAAAATATTTCTCAATGAAGAAAAAGATGTTAATGTACTTTTTACTTTGGGATTTGGTTTGTACCATTTAAGTTCTTATTAAGTCTCGTAGATTGCACTTCAAAAGTCATTCGGTGATCCAATAGCGTTTCCTAACTTTAAAAGATCGTCTTCGGGGGCTGGGCACGGGGTCAAGCCTGTAATCCCAGCCCTTTGGGAGGCCTGGAGCAGGCGGATCACAAGGTCAGGAGATTGAGACCATCCTGGCTAATACGGTAAACCCCGTCTCTACTAAAAACATATACAAAAACTAGAGCGGGCGAGTGGTGGCGAGGCCGCCTGTAGCATTTTTAAAAACACCCTCCTCCCACTTCAAAAAAAATACAAAAAAAAAAATTCCCTACTCGATGCGAGGGCGGAGAATGGCGTGAAACCTCGGAGCGGAGCTTGCGCAGTGAGCTGAGATTGGCCACTGCACCCAGCCGGGCGCAGAGCGAGACGTCCATCTCAAAAAAAAAAAAAAAAAAAGATCGTCACTCGTCTCATAGCATAAGTGTGTGTGTGTGTGTGTGTGGTGTGGTGGTGGATGCCTGTGTGTATGTGTATATGTGTGTTGTGTGTATCATATTTATTTTTGGACAGAGTCTCTGTCATCCAGGCTGGAGTCTCGTTTGCCCAGGTGCTGGAAATGCGTGGCACTAGCTTGGCTCACTGCCAACCTCCACCTCCCAGGGTTCAAAGACGAATTCTCCTACCTAGCACTCCCAAGGGCCGGGATTACGAGAGGCCGTGCGCATCCAGCCTGAGTACTTTTTTAATTTTTATAGAGGATGGGGTTTCATGTTGTTGCCAGGCTGGTCTTGAACTCCATCCCTCAGGTGATCCACCCGCCTCGACTCCCAAGTGCGGGATTACAGGCGTGATCCACCGTACCCAGACTTTTTTTTTTTTTTTTTTTTTTAAGGCTGAGTCTGCTCTATCACCCCGGCTGGAGTGAGTGGCGCAATCTCGACTCAGCCACTCTCTGCCCTCCAGCATCAAGCGATTCTCCTGCCTCAGCCTCCCAAGTAGCTGGGATTGTGCAACCACACCCAGCTTACTCACAGCATGTTTTCAGTTGAGGCTTTCTTTTTGAGGCTTTCTTTTTGGTTTTTATTTGTTTGACAAAGTTTTGCTCTTGTCGCCTAGGCTGGAGTGCAATGGCACGATCTGGGCTCACTGCAACCTCCGCCTGGCAGGTTCAAGTGATTCTTCTGCCTCAGCCTCCCTAGTACCTGGGATTACAGGCACCTGCCACCATGCCTGGCTAATTTTTGTATTTTTAGTAGAGACAGGGTTTCACCACTTTGGCCAGGCTTGTCTCGAATTTCTGACCTCAGGTGATCGGCCTGCCTCAGCCTCCCTCCCAAAGTGCTGGGATTACA
Source organism: Rhinopithecus roxellana (assembly GCF_007565055.1). Taxonomy (NCBI): domain Eukaryota; kingdom Metazoa; phylum Chordata; class Mammalia; order Primates; family Cercopithecidae; genus Rhinopithecus; species Rhinopithecus roxellana. Next base: position 110,501,110 of record NC_044555.1, on the reverse strand, counting down.
GGCATGAGCCACCACACCCGGCCTCACTTGAGTTTCAATAGCTGTTACATTTCTTTGTGTCAAAGAGTCTGAACATACATGGAAGAAAGGAAAGAGAATTCTAAAATGTTTTGGCATTAGGTGATTGCAGTTCAGCTCATATTTCCGTTCAATTAAACAGTAGGGTATTTGGATAGGCCCACTGGAATCAGGAGAAGTATAGCCACACTTGGGTTCTCCTCTACTTTGGACTTTCTAAGGAGACTAAGAAACAGCATGGTTAGGGAAATAGCTCTAACAATGTTATGGTTTTGTCCTGGGAGCAAGTTGAATTATGTGGCTTTGGCCATGTGTTTCGTGTCCATAGCCTTGTATGGTGTATGCTCAGATAGCTGCTTTGAATATAATTTTGGACAAATGGCACTTTGCTGTTAACATTCTCTTTCTCTCTGGCCTAGAGAAGTAAAAAGCTTCTTTAAATTTCCAGGGTTTATATTTATAATCCTTTACACCTTGGATGATTTTGCACATTTATAAAAAATTAATCCGTTTGTTTTGGTGGGTCTGGGCCTGAGGACATCTTACCTATTGTTTGATGGTTTCTGACTTGGCTCTTTCTCTGTGATTTAATTTTCTGACTATTTTCTTTCTCATTTCAACCACACATAAATACCATCTATAGCATATTTCCTTAGGTAAAATGCATTTCAAATTCCAGTCTGGGATGTCCTGCCTCAGTAACAGAAAGAGAAACGTGAATTCATAATTATGTTAACTCGACAGTTATGTAAAAGAGGCAGCATTACATGCTCACAAGGAGCGGAAAGTCCTGGCACAAATCTCTGTCCTGCCACTTAATAGCTGCCTAAAATTGGCAGGCTATTTAAATTCCTTAAGACTCAGTTTTCTCATTTGTAAAAAGAATTATGTTGATGATTAATGGGTTAATACAGGGAAATTTCTGGTACTGTGTCTAGCACCTACTTAGTGCTGAGTAAATGCTTAAAACTCTTTTTAAAAATATATCTTGTGTCTATAAAATAACTCCTCAAACATTTAAGATTAGGAACTAAAAACACAAGGAAGGCTTTGGTTCAAATTATTACTGGGTTGGGGTCTACCTGTATTCAACCCCACTTTTAAGAAATAGTGCAAAAGTATATACAGGAAGCAAAAGAAAAACTATAGATTGGGCTTTGTGTTGTTATTGGCTTGGTTATGTATCTGGAAATGAATCAATTAGTAATTTCAAGTATCTACTGTTTCAAATATCTACTTGTGTGCCCCTCTCTGCACCACAAATCACAACAGATGACAACTCCTTAGTTCTCTTTCTCATTAGCCTGTGAGTTCCTAAGAAAGGATAAGAACTGTGTCCCTCTGATTGAATCTTCAAAATGTAGCCCAGTGTTTATTTTGCACTCATGATATAAGAACTATTATTATTGGGACAATAGATTATGTTTAGGTGCCAAGTTGCGTATAGCAAAGATGAGATCTAATACTATGGGAATTCTAAAAAGAATAACAATAGGCTCAAGCAGTCCTGAAAGACTTTTTGGATGGGGTACACCTGGATGTGTGTGGAAAAATTTCAAACTGTCCTCAAAAATTCAAAGGGAATTGGAAAGAGGTGTCTACAGATAAGATGAGACTGCATGATGAGATACAAAGGCATGCCACGTGTACAATTTCTTTGTAAATCCCCAAAATATTTTAGCATCATTGTCTTCCTGTTGGCATATTTCACAAATTGAAGCCCATCTAGCCCTTTGTAATTAGAGTTACTTACCTCTTCTTTGTGAAATGAAGACTTCCTGTTGTTGAGTATTTTAATACTACCTTTGCTACCAAATATGTAAATATGTAAGGACCTATTCAATGCAGTGGCCTGAGTAACCAGCCATCTCCAGACATTCATACTCAGAAAAGAAGCAAAGCAGGGCCCCAAATAGTCCAGGTCAACTTGTGTTACAAGAAACACCATCACATAAAACCTCCATATGGCAGGAAGTCCTACTGATGGCTGGATTTCAATCACTATTTGTTATAGCTGAATTTCTGTACAGCAAAGGAATTTGATATCTGCCCATACAATTTGTTGTAGCAGGATTTGACCTATTACTGGAGCTAAATTCTGGGACGCTGTGAGGCTTGACTGGATTGTGGATGGAGTGCCAGAGCAGCCACAGAGAATGAACGCCTTGTAGGCACAGTTGACGCCCTAAGCAACCAGGAGCAGCAGGTTTGGCCAATACTTAATACTGCTGGTTGAAACTCTTCCCTGGCTACACAAAACATTGGTGTATTTACTGGCCATCATGAAAAACCATGATTAAGACATATTCCAAGGTGAAGTGACTCATCATCCTGATGATAAAGCATATTCTAGGATAAACATTGACTCCAGGTAATCTTGTAATGATATTTTAAAAGAAAGGAGATCTCAATATAGAATTCAGAAAGCAGGGACAATTATGCAAAATGGAGTCAAGTCATTGGGCTCTTTCTTTTGTCATTTTTTCTTTTTTCCTTTTGAGACAGAGTCTCACTCTGTCACCCAAGCTGGAGTGCAGTGGCACAATCTCAGCTCACTGCAACCTCCACCTCCCAGGTTCAAGTGATTCTCCTGTCTCAGCCTCCCGAGTAGCTGGGACTACAGGCACCTGCCACCATACTCAGCTAATTTTTGTATCTTTAATAGAGGTGGGGTTTTACCATGTTGGCTAGGCTGGTCTCGAACCGCTGACCTCAAATGATCCACCCACTTTGGCCTCCCAAAGTGCTGGGATTACAGGAATGAGCCACTGCGCCTGGCCCACTTGACTTTTTTTTTTCTTTTTTTCTTTTTCTTTTTTTTTTTTTTTTTTTTTTGAGATGGAATCTCGCTCTGTCACCCAGGCTGGAGTGCAGTGGCGTGATGTCTCCTCAGTGCAACCTCCACCTCCTGGGTTCAGGTGATTCTCCTGCCTCAGCCTCCTGAGTAGCTGGGATTATAGGCACCCGCCATCATGCCAGGCAAATTTTTGTATTTTTGTAGAGATGGGGTTTCACCATGTTGGCCAGGCTGGTCTTGAACTCCTGACCTCAGGTGATCCGCCCACTTTGGCCTCTGAAAGTGCTGGATTATAGGCTTGAGCCACTGCAACTGGCTACTGGATTCTTGTTAACTTAGACTCCCCATACTGAAAATAGTGAGAGGATGTGAACTAGCCAGTAAGCAAAAAATCGTTTTCTAAGAACATGCAGTGGAAGCGGGGCACGGGGGAGGAAGCATCATGTTAAGATCATACTATCATTCTAGATAAAATTTATGTTCTATTAATTTCTTCCCTCCAGATTGCAAGGTACAGACATCCATGAATTTTCTCCCTCCTACATTCCTTTTTTTTTTTTTTTTTTTTTTTTCTTTCTCTTTATCTGCCATTTTACTGTCCTTCAGATAGAAAATTCTTGGATTTTGGCCAGGCCAGACACGGTGCTCACACCTGTAATCCCAGCCCTTTGGCAGGCTGACAGGGGCAGATCTCTTGAGCTCAGGAGTTCAGGAACAGCCTGGGCAACTGGGTGAAACCCCGTCTCTACTAAAAATACAAAAATTAGCTAGACATGGTGGTGTGTGCCTGTGGTTTCAGATACTCAGGAGGCTGAGGTGGGAGGATTGCCTGAGCCTGGGAGGTGGAGGCTACAGTGAGCACAGATCGCACCACTGCACTCCAGCCTGGGTGAAAGAATGAGACTCTGTCTCAAAAAGAAAGAAAATAAAATTCTTGGGTTTCTATAATTTCCCCTGCCGTATTCTCCCAATTCATTACCATTTTCTACTTCCTCCCTCCTAATATCCTCAAAGTATGAGCATTCCTATTCATTTGTTCATGATTTAGACTTGTTAAGCCAAAATTCATGGAGAGCAGATCATTTAACCCACTTAAAAGATGCTGATTAAGGAATGTTCGGCCGGGCGCAGTGGCTCAAGCCTGTAATCCCAGCACTTTGGGAGGCTGAGACGGGCGGATCACGAGGTCAGGAGATCGAGACCATCCTGGCGAACACGGTGAAACCCCGTCTCTACTAAAAAATACAAAAACTAGCCGGGCGAGGTGGCGGGCGCCTGTAGTTCCAGCTACTTGAGAGGCTGAGGCGGGAGAATGGCGTAAACCCGGGAGGCGGAGCTTGCAGTGAGCTGAGATCCGGCCACTGCACTCCAGCCTGGACCACAGAGCGAGACTCCGCCTCAAAAAAAAAAAAAAAAAAAAAAAAAAAAGGAATGTTCTACCGTGTTGACCTCAGGAAAACAAAGCCAAAATCCAAACATTGACTATCTGAGTAGGGAATAAGGTTCATTCATTCATTCATTCATTCAAGTGTTCACTGAATGACTATGTGGATCACTGTGCCAAGACTGCCCCTCCTCCCACATGAGAGTTTTTTGTTTTTTGTTTTTTTTTCTAGATGGAGTCTTGCTCTTGTCACCCAGGCTGGAGTGCAATGGCATGAAGTCAGCTCACTGCAACCTCCGCCTCCCGGGTTCAAGCGATTCTCCTGCCTCAGCCTCCCGAGTAGCTGTGATTACAGGTGTCCACCACCATGCCCGGCTAATTCTTGTATTTTTAGTAGAGACAGGGTTTTGCCATGTTGGCCAGGTTTGTCTCGAACTCCTGACCTCGTGATCTGCCCACCTTGACCTCCCAAAGTGTTGGGATTAGAGGCATGAGCTACTGCATCTGGCCAGAGAGTCCTTTTATAAAGTAAAATAAGCACATCAGATCCAATTCTATCTGCATTCTTTCATGCAGTGGACATGCACTGAGTACCAACTACTATCTGGCAGGCACTGCACTATGTGCCGGGACACAAAGATGAATGAACACTCATTTCCCAGAGCTCACAGTCTAGAGGTGGGAGGCAAACAAGTAAATAGGCAATACAAGGCAACTTTCTGCATTGCCGCATTCTAATTAGGAAGCATGAACAAGAAAGTGTCACTCCTCATTAAAAATGACACAGGACTTTTTGAGTCTTAAGGACAGCTCTAGGAAAAGTTCCGGAATAGGAGGAAATGACAACACAAGAAGCTTCATCTCCTTCCTCATGTCTCCTCTCTTTGGGGCTTCTCTCACTTGGGCCCCCAATGCCGCTGGTCCTCCATGAATTCTTTTTTTTATACCATTTACATGTATTGAGTTCCTCCTATATACCAGGTACTATACTCCATGTTTCAGATACTAAGACACTGCTTCAGCAGTCAGTGAACTCCCAATCTAGTGGGAGAGACAGACAAGGAAAAAGTCAGTTACAGTTGGCAATTATGGTGTGGTAAATGCATATACTCTGTAACTTACTAGTCGCTATCCAGTTAGGTATTAGGTGTTGGGTACAATAATTATAATGTAAATCATTATATTTATTCAAAATATTTATTTTTTACATTAAAAATCATTTAGTCTTTATTATAAAAATTACTGTTTTTTCTTTTTTAATTATACTTTAAGTTCTAGGGTACATGTGCACAATGTGCAGATTTGTTACATATGTATACATGTGCCATGTTGGTGTGCTGCACCCATTAACTCGTCATTTACATTAGGTATATCTCCTAACGCTATCGCGTCCCCCTCCCCGCTCCCCACAATAGGTCCCGGTGTGTGATGTTCCCCATTCTGTGCCCAAGTGTTCTCATCGTTCAATTCCCACCTATGAATGAGAACATGTGGTGTTTGGTTTCCTGCCCTTGCTATAGTTTGCTCAGAATGATGATTTCCAGCTTCATCTATGTCCCTACAAAGGACGTGAACTCTTTCTTTTTTTAATGGTAATTTTTTATTTCAAGACTCATAAATACTATTAGATAAATTGTCTGTTATATTTGCCCAAATATTTACTGTATAGGTTGAACTCATCCCTTTTTTTATGGCTGCATAGTATTCCATAGTGTATATGTGCCACATTTTCTTAATCCAGTCTATCATTGATGGACATTTGGGTTGGTTCCAAGTCTTTGCTATTGTGAATTGTGTCCCAATAAACATACATGTGCGTGTGTCTTCATAGCAGCATGATTTATAATCCTTCGGGTATATACCCAGTAATGGGATGACTGGGTCAAATGGTGTTTCTAGTTCTAGATCCTTGAGGAATCGCCACACTGTCTTCCACAATGGTTGAACTAGTTTACACTCCCACCAACAGTGTAAAAGCGTTCCTATTTTGCTACATCCTCTCCAGCATCTGTTGTTTCCTGACTTTGTAATGATCCCCATTCTAACTGGTGTGAGATGGTATCTCATTGTGGTTTTGATTTGCATTTCTCTGATGACCAGTGATGATGAGCATTTTTTCATGTGTCTGTTGGCTGCATAAATGTCTTCTTTTGAGAAGTGTCTGTTCATATCCTTCGTGCACTTTTTGATGGGGTTGTTTGATTTTTTCTTGTGAATTTGTTTAAGTTCTTTGTAGATTCTGGATATTAGCCCTTTGTCAGATGGGTAGATTGCAAAAATTTTCTCCCATTCTGTAGGTTGCCTGTTCACTCTGATGGTAGTTTCTTTTGCTGTGCAGAAGCTCTTTAGTTTAATTAGATCCTATTTGTCAATTTTGGCTTTTGTTGTCATTGCTTTGGGTGTTTTAGTCATGAAGTCCTAGCCCATGCCTATGTCCTGAATGGTATTGCCTACGTTTTCTTCTAGGGTTTTTATGGTTTTAGGTCTAACATTTAAGCCTTTAATCCATCTTGAATTAAAAAATTAATGTTTTTTTTTCTATTGAAAGAACCAATTGTATTTTAGACTACCTTTCAAACAAAGTATAAAGGAAATATAATATAGAAGTTGATGCAGGTGGTGGGATGCGGTGGCTCATGCCTATAATCCCAGCCCTTTGGGAGGCCCAGGTGGGCCAATCGCTTAAGCCCAGGAGTTGGAGACCAGCCTGGGCAGCATGATCTTTTGTTATTTTTTTTGTTTTTGTTTTTGTTTTTCTTTTTTTGTAGCCCGTCGCTACAAAAATAAAAATATAAAATAAAAAAAAATAGCCGGGCATGGTGGTGTGCACTTGTAGTCCCAGCTACTTAGGATGTTGAGCTGGGAGGATCACCTGAGCCCAGGAAGTTGAGGCTGCAGTCAGCTGAGACTGCCCAATTGCACTCCAGCCAGAGAGACAGGAGTGAGACCCTGTCTCAACAACAACAACGAAAACGCAGTAATTCTAAACCAAAATCTCCATCTATATACAACGAAACTATAAAAGAGGAAGACAAACTAGAAATGCTTTCTTTAAACAAGAGTAACATCTCACTCTAAATATAAAGATTTCAGTCTCTGATCCCTCGCCCCAAATAAAAGTCTTCAAAAAGATTTCTTTAAAATTATAAGACAAGATGTAGGATTATTTGAAGATGAAAGAGTTAGAGGAAAATGTTTCGATTGTCATAACACTATTTCCTTAACACTCTACTTATAAGCAAAGAATCATAATTTCGAACTGAAGCTTAAAATGTTTTGTACAAAAGAACTGACATCTTAATGCATGCATACTGTTGCACATTGTCTTTTAAGATTGCATTTTTAAAAATAGCTGAAGTAATATCTCATCTTAAAATGTTTACTATTTTTACATTGTCTTTATTTTATGTTTACCTTTCTATTTTTGATATTTTCTATAAATTTTATCATCTAATATTTAAATCGGAATTAGAATGTGTGTTCAATATTTAAATTTGTTCTAAATTTTACACATAATAATTGTATGTATTTATGTGGTACACACTGATGTTTCCATACATACAATGTATAGTGATCAAATCAAGGTGATAAGCATATCCATCACCTCCAACACTTATCATTTCTCATATTGGGAACATTCAAAACCGTCTCTTCTAGCTATTTGATAATATACAATAAATTATTGTTAATTGTAGTCACCCTACAGTGCTATAGAACACTAGAATTTATTCCTCCTGTCTAGCTGTAATTTTGTATCTGTTAACCAATCTCTCCTGTGTCCTCCCCGCCTCATCTTCCCAGGCTCTGGTAACCAGTATTCTACTCTCTATTTCTCTCTCTTTTTTTTTTTTTTTTTTTTTTTTTTTTTTTTTTTGAGGCGGAGTCTCACTCTGTCGCCCGGACTGGAGTGCAGTGGCCAGATCTCAGCTCACTGCAAGCTCCGCCTCCCGGGTTTGCGCCATTCTCCCGCCTCAGCCTCCCGAGTAGCTGGGACTACAGGCACCCACCACCTCGCCCGGCTAGTTTTTGTGTTTTTAGTAGAGACGGGGTTTCACTGTGTTAGCCAGGATGGTCTCGATCTCCTGACCTTGTGATCCACCCGTCTCGGCCTCCCAAAGTGCTGGGATTACAGGCTTGAGCCACCGCGCCCGGCCTTACTCTCTATTTCTCTAAAGATCAACTTTTTTAGCTTCCAAATATGAGTGAGGAGATGTAGTATTTATCTCTCTTTTTCTGGCTTATTTCACTTTATGTGTCAGGCATGGGGCATTAAAATTATAATTATAATATAAATCATTATATTTACTAAAGTTCATTTTTTACATTAAACACATTTAATATTTATTATTAAAATTATTTATGTTATAACTGATTTTTTTTAGTGCTTGTGATTATGAACACTTTATATGTATCACCTCATTTAAAACATTACCTAATTTGCAGGTGAGGAAACAGAGTTGTAGAGAGATGCAATCACTTGCTTAAGGTCCCCTGGCTAGTTAGTGGCAGATTTGGAGTTGGTCTCTAAGGCCAACTAAATCCAAAGCTTGCAATCCCATCTATTCTGCTGTCATAAACAAAGGACAGCCTCTGTCCTCACGATGCTCACAGCAGTGGGGAAGATGGAAGGAAACAGAAAATAGTAACACTGTGGGATGCTAAGATGAAAGTGGAGAAATAAGTCCTCGATGAGAGTGTTAATTAGGAAAGAGAGTGATAGTAGATAATTCTGGTTCTGTGTATGTGTGTGTTTTTCTTAGAATCAGAGAGAGAAAACCTACCTGGAGGTGAGATCTTAAGGGCTTCTATCTTTAAAGGTAGAAAGAGAAAGGGACAGCCAAGCGCAGTGGGTCACACCTGTAATCCCAGCACTTTGGGAGGCTGAGGCGGGCCGATCACAAGGTCAGGAGTTCAAGACCAGCCTGGCCAATATGGTGAAACCCCATTTCTACTAAAAATGTAAAAGTTAGCCAGGTGTGGTGGGGCATGCCTGTAGTCCCAGCTGCTCAGGAGGCTGAGGCACGAGAATCGCTTGAACCTGGGAGGTGGAGGTTGCAGTGAGCCAAGATCACACCACTGCACTCCAGCCTAGGTGACAGAGTGAGACTCCGTCTCAAAAAAAATAAAAAAGAAAAATAAAAAAGAATCAGGAAATCTCTCAACTTTATTTTTGTAGTGTGGTAAAATTTGCATACAAAATATTTATTATTTTAACTATTTTTAAGTGTACAGTTCACGGGCATTAAGTACATTCACATTGTTGTGTAACCATCACCATCAATTATCTCCAGAATTTTTTCATCATCTGAAAGAGAAACTCTGTACCCACTAAAAAGTAATTCTCCATTCCCCTCTCCCCAAAGCCCCTGGTAACCACTATTCTCCTTTCTGTCTCTAACCAGTATTCTGACTCTTCTAGGTATCTCATATAAGCAGAATCATACAATATTTGGTTTTTTGCCTTATTTCTCTTATCATAATGTTTCAAGTGTCATCTATGTGGTAGCATATGTCAAATTTCTTTCCTTTTTAAGACAATAATAATTCATTGTAATATCTATATATGTATATAAAATATAATATTTTGTTTATTCATTGGTTGGTGGGCACTTGGGTTGTTTCCACCTTTTGGCTACTGTCAATAATGCTGCTATGTACAAAGATTATTTTGAGCCTCTGCTTTCAAATCTTTTAAATATATATTAATATCTAGGAGTAGAATTGCCAAGCCATATGGACTTTTATATTTAACATTTGTGAAATCACCAAACTGTCTTCTACGGTGGCCACACCATTTTAACACTCCCACCAGCAATACATGAGAGGTTCAATTTTTTCACAACCTTGCCAATACTTGTTATTTTCGGGGTTGTTTATTGTTGTTGTTTTGTTTTGTTTTGTTTTAAAATTACAGCCATCCCAGTGTGTGAGTAGTGGTATCTCATTGTAGTTTTGATTTGCATTTCTAGAGAAGTAATGATATTGAGTATCTTTTCATGTGCCTATTGGCCATTTCTGTATCTTCTTTGCAGAAATATCTATTCAAGTCCATTGCCCAGTTATAAATTGGATTATTTGTTTTTTATTATTGAACTGTAGGAATTCTTTATATATTCTGAATATTAATGCCTTATCAGATATATGATATATGATTTGCAAATATTTTCTCCCATTCAGTGGATTGTCTTTTTACTTTCTTTCTTTTTTTTTTTTTTTTTGAGACAGGGTCTCACTCTGTCATCCAGGTTGGAGTTCAGTGGCGTGATCTCTGCTTACTGTAACCTCTCCCTCCTGGGTTCAAGAAATTCTCCTGCCTCAGCCTCCTGAGTAGCTGGGATTACAGGCATGCGCCACCATGCCTGGCTCATTGTTTATTTTTAGTAGAGACAGGATTTCACCATGTTGCCCAGACTGGTCTCGAACTCCTGGCCTCAAGTGATCCACCTGCCTCGGTCTCCTAAAGTGCTAGGATTACATGTCTTTTTACTTTCTTGATAGTATCCTTTGGTGCACAAACATTCTTAATTTTGGTGAAGTCCAATTTATCTATTTTTTTTCTCTTTTGTTGCCTGTGCTTTTGAGGTCATATTCATGAAGTCATTGCAAAATCAGATATCATGAAGATTTTTTCCAATGTTTTCTTCCAAGAGCTTTATAGTGCCACACGCGGTGGCTCATGCCTGTAATCCCAGCACTTTGGGAGGCCGAGGCGGGCGGATCACGAGGTCAGGAGGTCGAGACCATCCTGGCTAACACAGTGAAACCCCGTCTCTACTAAAAATACAAAAAATTAGCCGGGCGTGGTGGTGCGTGCCTGTAGTCCCAGCTACTCAGGAGGCTGAGGCAGGAGAATGGCATGAACCCAGAAGGCAGAGCTTGCAGTGAGCCGAGATGGTGCCACTGCACTCCAGCCTGGGCGACAAAGCAAGATTCCATCTCAAAAAAAAAAAAAAGCAAAACCAAAAAAAAGGAGCTTTATAGTTTTAGGTTTTATATTTAGGCCTTTGATCTATTTTTTAGTTAGTAAACTCATGTTTAATAATAATGTGATGTTAATAATAATAACAATGACGTGTTTAAATGCTTAAAATATATTGTTAAGTGGAAAATGTAAGTCATAAAAGAGCATTTACAAAATGCCCAGTTTTATTTTATTTACATTTTTAATGTGTCTTTTTGAAAATTTGTTATTTTTTAAATATATATAACATTTGAGGCCAGGCACAGTGGCTCATACCTGTAATCCCAGCACTTTGGGAGGCCAAGGCGGGTGGATCACGATGTCAGAAATTCAACACCAGCCTGGCCAAGATGGTGAAACCCCGTCTCTACTAAAAATACAAAAAATTAGCCAGGCGTCGTGGTGGGCGCCTGTAATCCCAGCTACTCGGGAGGCTGAAACAGAGAATTGCTTGAACCCAGGAGGCAGAGGTTACAGTGAGCTGAGATGGCACCACTGCACTCCAGCCTGGGTGACAGTGGTAACCATGGGCAAGAAGAGGAGGGAAATGAACACGTATGGGTCAAAGGGTATAAAGGGTACAAAGCTGTATAAAATGTATAAGCCTAGAGATATAATATAGAGTGTGAGAACTATAATTAATAACATTTTATTGTATACTAGATATGTGCTAAAAGAGTAGTGTTTGAGTGCTCTCACAACCAAAAAAAGGAAGGTAACTATATGAGGTGATGAATATGTTAATTTGCTTGACTGTGATAATCACTTTAGTATGTATATGTATATCAAAAACATCATGTTGTATAATTTTGATTCATTTTGAGTTAATTTTTATATACAGATTTAAGTAAGGATCCAGTTTTATTCTTTTACTGAGAGTATACAGCTTTCTCAGCACTATTTGTTGAAGACTATCCTTTCCCCATGGAATGGTTTTGGCACCCTTGTCAAAAATTAATTAACTATAGATGTGAGGGCTGATTCCATTTTGAGAGTGGGCCCCTCATGACCTTGAGTCCAGTTGACGGGGGAGGATGAAATCATGTCCAAGAGGTTTCAAGTTTACTAGACGAGGCTTAACACAGGATGACTTTAACTTTCATCACAATACATACGGCAGTATGATTTTAAAAAAAGTTGTTGTGCATGTAGCAGTTATATTCATGAGCTTTGCCTTCTGCATTATAGGCGTTCAAATAGTATTTGTTGAGTAAATGTTAAAAGCACTCTATTCACTTGGTAACAGTACAGTGAAATGTAATTTCTACATTTAAAGATGTCTCAGCTCCTATAAAAGCAAATGGAATTCTTCAAATTAGAATCTGTGACATTTTCAAATATTCTGATAACTTCTTAACTTTAAAGGAGTTTTCAGAGTTTCAAAAAGTTCAAAGGGTTCTTTGATTATTATTCTCTCTCTCTTTTTTTCCCCTGGCCTTTATGTTATACAACACAGTATGGACCCAGATCTCTCTTTGATAAAGCTACTATTAATCTTTCTCACACCTAAAAAGTGAGTACGTAATGACACAGAATAAACAGATTTCTTTGCATTTATATTTCGTAAACATGAAACAGTAATAAATTAAGCTGTTCATTCTCTCTTCATGGCTATAATATGCTATGCACTACACAAGCAGAATGCAGTGTATTTCAATAATGTTGCATTCCATATCCAGCTATGTGTCAAGATTCTCAGGTGTTCAGTGGAATAGATGTGTCCCACACAATTGTGAGTCAGTCTTTCCTGCAAACACATGTATCCCAGTTCTCTCCACTGTGAACCTGAAGTCATTTTCAGGAACTCATTTGAGGTTGGCGACCCAGTGATTTCCTATGGGCAGACTGTAGGGCCTGCCTAACAGGGCCCATTTTGTGACTGACTGCAGAGCCTCCATCAGGGAAGATCGATAGTTGGCATGGCAACGAGCTCGTTTCTCCAGAAATGAGCTCCTTTTATTAAATTTTGCCAGCTGTTGATCAATTCCTGATCCACATATCAAAACATGACAAGCAGTTAATGAATCACAGATCTGGTTGCATTAAACAACAATAAAAATATTCAACAGAGTCAGGGTTGAATCTTTTTCTATGAATTTGGTCCAAGGATTCTAACATAAACAGTAACTGGTGAAGCACAAATCCATGTGTAAGGATGAGATGTATCAAGGTAGGAAAATGGAATGAATAATGCACACTTTCACAGTAAGTTTAACATTGTGATTTGGTCTTTTTTTCTCTTTAGATACTTTAAAACAAAGCTATTTTTCACACCATGCTTGCTCTTATTTTCCAAGTTTTATGCTGAAAGAGAGAGTACCTGGCTAATCTGGGGGCAGGCCTGGATATTTCTTTCCTTTAACTGTTAATGGTACCACCATTCTTCTTCCTGAAATTTTAGGCTCTCAGGCTCTATACGTGAAAGAAGGAGCTTGGAGAAGAAAAAGGATCCCATTGTGAAGAAGAATGGTGAAGAACGTGGGGATGGTTTTGACTCACTCTTCCTATTTTCCTTTCTTCAACTTCCTTTCCATTTCCTGGCCACTCAGCACCTCTCTTCAGCTGATTTTTGCCAACCCAAATAGAAGACTGATTTCTCCCATAAGTAAGGCTTTTAGTTGAGGATCCTCAGGGGTTCATTTTCTTTCTTCCATTAATCAAACTCATGTCACTTTAAAGAGTGAAAATAGCTCAACACCTCAAGTGTCCAAACTGCAGATTAAAACCACAAAAAGGGACTTAATGATGTCAGACAAGCCTCATAGTCCATCAAGAAAAATCATGCCTTAAAAAAATGATGTGCTCGCACCCTTATTTACATGGGAGATAATAACAGTTCTGCCCTCAGTTTCTTTATATCTGATTTAATAAGATTCCATTCAATCTAAAATGTTATTGCAATGACAGATTTTCAGGGATCCGGGAGTTACCCTCATAAACCCGATCAGTAAACTTGGTGCAGTTCAGAAACTGCCAGCTTCTTATTTACTCATGCAATATAGAGTATGATAGCATTTCATGACAACTGGTGGGAGAGTCTAGCTGGGATTCTGTGTTATTGTGTGAGATCTATTTATATAAGAATGCATTATCATAAAAATAAAGTTCCTTTAATAATGACCCTGTAGAAGGAGCAGTCTTGAGAGCTCTGGCAGGGATTCCAAACCTGAATTAAAATAGACTATTTTGCATAGGGGGAATTAGACCCCACATTACTGTTAAGTGATTTCATTATGTCTGATATTATCAAAATGACTGCTGGAAGAATTAAAAGTGATTGGCTGCAGAGTGTAAGTGGTGCCCATTTGCTTCTTGGAGTGTCTGGGAACTTTAAAAAATGCAATTGGCTAAAATAAAACTAAAATAATTTAGGACTAATAGCTATGTTATATATGTATTTTTTTTTGTGTGTGTATATATGTACATATGTACGTATTTGTGTGTATCTATGTGTCTTTGGAAGCCTATCGGGTGTTATTTTTTATAGTAGTGTTCTCAGTATCATGTATAGTAAAACAACATTTCCTTAACATTCAAAAAATCACTGAGTAAATTCAATTCAACATGAAAATAAATGTGTCTTTGCCACCTATTATGAACAAGGCAAATGGTACTAGGTCCCACAGGGTAAAGGTAGCTAGCTTATAGTTTTAGAATCCAAAAATGTTGATCTAAACAATGAAGCCACATATGGTAACAGCTTCATGTTCTTTAAAAAATTACGCCTTGTTAGACTAATCAAATGCCCTTTTGTGACCAAGGGCTCAGCCTATTAGGTCAAGTGGCTGTTGTGGCTGTCATCTAGCCTGGATGTCTTCAGGCTTTTGATTTGGTTTGTGAGGCCACCTCATGGCAGCTTGAAGATAGGTTCTAATCCCCCTTCTTTGTTGGCTGCACTGTGAAATCCTCAAGGATCAAAACCATTGCTATTTGTTCCGAGGTTCCCAGAACATAGCATAGTACCTAGTACTTGGTAGTCATACAATCTACATATGCGAAATTGGAAGAGAATTTCTAAATCAAGCGATGTTTATAAGTGAGGCTGGTACCGGGAGAGAGAGTGTGTGCAGCAGCAGGTGAAGTTTTGATGCCCGAGGACTCAGCTTATTGCTGCAGGCAGTCTGTCTTCTCCCATGAACCAGAGGGCAAGAATAGAGTGCCCAGGCCACCTCTGTTTTCTTGAAACAACAGGGTTGGTGAGTGAGGTAATAGGAAAGTATTCACATCAGTGCATACTTCTCTCCCCTTGCATCTGGGCTGGGACTTGATTTAACCAGTAAAATGCAGCAGAAATGACACTGTGTCCGTTCTGGGTCTTAACCCTTAATACGGCTTGACTGTTTTTGTTTTTGTGCTCTTGAGAACTTTGAGCAACCATGTGAGAAGTCCAGTTACTCTGCTGCAGTAAACATGTGGAGAATCCACACAGAGAGGGAGAAGCTTTGAGATTACATGAAGAGAGAGTGTCCCAGCTATGCCAACATCTGAGCTGAGCCTGGTCCTACCTGCCACCACACAAAAGACAAGCAGAAGAACCACCTAAATGAACCCAGCTGAAATTGAAAAATCATGAGCAAATAAGGCAGTCGCTGTTGCAAGCCACCAAGTATTGGGTGGTTTGTTACACAGCAATAGGTAACTGAAACGTTTCACAGACCATGTTGGGAAGACTGGGTTGTGTATAGTTGCAAACCTTTAGAGGTAGATTATAACTTCCAATCTCCAACCAAGGCACAAGAGAAAACTAGTGGAAATTATAACATGAGGGACTCAGTTAGTTGGCTCTAAGGGACAAGCTTCCTTACCCCAGCTCAACAGAGTGAATATAAAGGAGAGAAGCTGCAGGATAAGGTAAGAATGCATAAAGCAGGCTTAGGTGTATGGAGTCTTATGTAGCTACCAGATGACATTTACAAATTTAAAGGCCATGGTGGCAGGCGAAGAGGTGGATGTGTGTGTGTTACGGTAGTAGGGAATTGATACTTACAGAGCACTTGCTAGGTACCAAACACTGTGCTGAATATTTTAAACCCATCACCTCATTTAAATCTTACAACAATACGGTGAGATAGGTGTTTTTTGAACTTAAATATTTTAGACCTTCAGATAATAGCATAATTCACAATTGTGTATCCATCTTCCAGCTTAAGAAATATAACAGAAGAAATGTAGTTGAAGCCCGTGTATACTCCTCCATGATCACATTGATCTCCTTTCCCCCTACACCACAGAGGTAACCACTTTCTAGAATTTGGTGTTTATCATTCCCATTCAGGTCTTTAAATTTTTATTGCAGGCATGTATTTGTACAACATATTTGTATGAATCTCTAAAAAAGAAATAATATTGTTTAACATGTGTTTAAGTTTAGGGAGATGCTTACATACTATGTGTCTCCTATTGCAGGTGTGTTTTTGGTCAATGTTAGATTTCTGAGATGCATTCATGTTACAGCGTGTTGCTTTAGTTTGTTTATATTCACTGCTATGTAGTATTCCATTGTGTATGTATACTACAATTTATTTAGTCATCTCCCTCTTGGTGGGCATTTTGCCTTCAGTTCTTTGCTATTATAAGCAATGTTATAGTGGACACGCTTACACATGTCTTCTTGTAGATATCAAGAAGTGGCATTGTTGCGTCATGAAGTATGAACATCCTCAACTTTACTAGATATTGCTAAAACAGACTTCATATTTACACCCCCATCTGTAATGTATGAAAGAGTCTATTTCTCTATCTCCTTGTCATATTTTAGTGATTGATTTTTAAGAAAGCATGTTTGGATTTGCCTTTTACAAAATTTGTGAAGATCGATGGGGTACATAAGAAATTTTTGTTACATGTATGTAATGTGTGGTGATCAAGTCAGGGTATTTAGGGTGTCCATCACCTGAATACAATACATTGATAAGTATAGTCACCCTACTCTGCTATGAAATATTAAATTTATTCCTTCTATCTTGCTTTATGTTTGTACCCTTTAGCCCACTTTTCATTCTCCCCATTCCCCTCACCCTGTCACTCACCCTTTCCAGTCTCTGTTACTCGTTTTTCACTTTCTACCTCCAAGTGTCCAAATTTTTTAGCTCCCACATATAAGAGAGAACGTGAGAAATTTGTCTTTCTGTGCCTGGCTTATTTCATTTAACATAATGGTCTCCAGTTCCATCCATGTTGTTGCAAATGACAGGATTTCATTCTTTCTTATGGCTGAATAGTACTCCATTGTGTATTATGTACCCCATTTTCTTTCTTCATTCATCTGTTGATGAACACTTAGGTTGATTCTGTATCTTGGCTATTGTGAATAGTACTGCAATAATAATGTAAGTGCAAGTATTCCTTCAGTATATTGACTTCTTATTCTTTGAGTAGATACCCAGGAGTAGGATTGCTGGGTCAGTTGGTAATTCTATTGTTTTTTTTTTTTTTTTTTTTTGAGACAGAGTCTTGCTCTGTCGCCCAGGCTGGAGTGCAGTGGCCGGATCTCAGCTCACTGCAAGCTCCGTCTCCCAGGTTCACGCCATTCTCCTGGCTCAGCCTCCGGAGTAGCTGGGACTACAGGCACCCGCCACCTCGCCCGGCTAGTTTTTTGTATTTTTTAGTAAAGACGGGATTTCACCGTGTTCACCAGGATGGTCTCGATCTCCTGACCTCGTGATCCACCCGTCTCGGCCTCCCAAAGTGCTGGGATTACAGACTTGAGCCACCGCATCTGGCCTGGTAATTCTATTTTTAATGTTTTCAGAAATCTCCACGGTGTTTTCCATAGTTTCTTGCCATATTTTACATTGCTGGACTTTAATATTTTTTTTATTTTTATTTTTTTTTTAGATGGAGTCTCGCTCTGTCGCTCTGTCGCCCATGCTGCAGTGGAGTTACTGGATCTCGGCTCACTGCAAGCTCCGCCTCCCGGGTTCACGCCATTCTCCCGCCTCAGCCTCCTGAGTAGCTGGGACTAGAGGCGCCTGCCACCACGCCCGGCTAATTTTTTGTATTTTTAGTAGAGACGAGGTTTCACCGTGTTAGCCAGGATGGTCTCGATCTCCTGACCTCGTGATCCGCCCGTCTCGGCCTCCCAAAGTGCTGGGATTACAGGCTTGAGCCACCGCGCCCGGCCTTTCATGGTCTTAATTCTTATTTCCATAGTAACTAGGGAGAGTGTCTTAGTCTGTTCAGGCTGCTATACCAAAATACCTTAGACAGGGCAATTTATAAACAACAGACATTTATTTTTCCCAGTTCTGGAGGCTGGAAAGTCATCATTAAGTTGCTGGCAGTTTTAGCATCTGGTGAGGGCTTGCTCTCTGCTTCAGAGATGGTGCCTTCTTGCTGCTGAATCCTCATATGAAGGAAGGGAGTAGCTAACTCCCTCTGGTCTCTTTTATAAGGTTCCTAGTTTCATTCATGAGAGCTTCGCTCTCATGACCTAGTCACCTCCCAAAGTTTCCACCTCCTAATACCAACATATTGGGGATTAGGATTTAACGTAGGAATTTTGGAGGGACACAAACATTCAGACCATAGCAGAGAGTTAACATTGTTTCATGTGTTTATTTACCATTCAGGTTTCCTTTTCTTTGAGTTGCTTCATCATATACTTTGCCCATATTTCTTCCGGGTTGTTAGTTTTCTTTTAGTTGATTTTAAGAAGATCTTTATATAGTCTAGATACTAATGTGTGTCGGTTATGTGCAGATACATATAACATAAACAAGGTTGTTTATCCTGTTTTTTCTTTTTTAATTTTTTAAAATTTCTTTCTTATTTATTTATTTTTGAAATGGGGTATTGCTCTATCGCCCAGGCTGGAGTGCAGTGGCACCATCTTGGCTCACTGCAGCCTCCGCCTCCTGGATTCAAGTGATCTCCCACCTCAGCCTCCCTAGTAGCTGGGACTACAGGCATGCACCACCACACCTAGCTCATTTTTGTATTTTGTTTATTTATTTATTTATTGAGATAGAGTCTCTCTCTGTCACCCAGGCTGGAGTGCAGTGGCGTGATCTCTGCTCACTGCAACGTCTGCCTCCCAAGTTCAAGAGATTCTCCTGCCTCAGCCTCCTGAGTAGTTAGGATTACAGGCACCCGCCATCATGCCTGGCTATTTTGTTGTTGTTGTTGTTGTTGTATTTTTGTAGAGACGAGATTTCACCATGTTGGCCAGGCTGGTCTTGAACTCTTGACCTCAGGTGATCTGCCTGCCTCGGCCTCCCAAAGTGCTGGGATTACAGGTGTGAGCCACCACACCCGGCCTTCATTTTTGTATTTTTAGTAGAGATGGAGTTTCACCATTTAGCCAGGCTGGTTTTGAACTCCTGAGCTCAGGTGATCTGCCAGCCTCAGCCTCCCAAAGTGCTGGGATTACAAAGAGCGAGCCCGCACCCCAGCCGAGATTTTTTTTTTTTTTAATGAAATTTCACTATGTTGCTAAGACTGGTCTCGAACTCCTAGGTTCAAGCGACTCTGCAGCCTCCTGAGTAGTAGCTGGGATTACAGGAGCAAGTCACCACTTCCGGCTCTGTTTATCCTGTTTTATAGATGAGAAAATAGAGAGGATTAGAGGTGCAGACAGGTAAAGTAAATTTCCCAGTCTCATACAGCTAACGATTAGCAGAGCTGGGATTTTAACCCAGGTCTGACTACATTTGAACATAAAATGCGATGGTTGCATTCCATTCATCTACGCTTAAAATTTTTGTTATTCGGAAGCCTTTGAAATAGATGCTTTTGAGATAAAAATTGCTCTTATTGGAATATCTTATTCTTGGAAGGTTCAACTTAATATCTTAAAAAAAGACAGAGTGAAAGAGAAATTCAAATATCTTTTACTGCCAGGTCCGTATAAGTCCTTGGATTTGCTTGTATTTTTCATAATTGTTAAATGCAACTCACGCATATACACACTAACATACCTACACACACTGAAATATTTTCTGCCACCATGTAACAGTACCTACAAAGTCATTGACACTATTAAAAATATTTAATATTGATTGGTTTTTATAAAGAATGTTTTACATTGTAGTTTGGGTGATGCAAATTAAAGCCTGATGAAAAAAAATTTCCCATGAAAACAAAAATCCACTGATCTCCTAAAATTGTAGATTTAAGAAGCCACATACAGACAAATATATGTATATATAATATAATAATTATATATATATTAGAGAGATATAATATATATTAGAGATATATTTTATATATATAATATATATATATTAGCTTAAAAAAAAGTGTCTGGCTTGAAATATATGGAATTGTGGAGCAAGAAGAGTTTTTTTCCAAGGAACAATTGATTTGGTTTGTAATAATTAAGAAAACAAACTGAAAGAGAGTAAAAGGAGACCAGATTTTAGAAGCCATAAAAGAAATGTCATCAGAAATTCATTCATTCAAGAATATTCATTCAAGCCAGGCGTTGTGGCCTGTGCCTGTAGTGCCAGCTACTTGGGAGGCTGAGGTGGGAGAATTGCTTGAGCCCAGGACTTCTAGTTTAGCCTGGCAATACAGTGAAATGCTATGTCAAAAAATGGAAGTTCATTCATTCCTTTCTTTCCTTTCTAATATTTATTGAAGGCTTACTATTGCCCAGTTGCCATCCCAGTCCTGGAACTTAGTAGTGAGGAGAAAGAGAATAACTACTAAATATTTAATACTGCAGTCACTCAACAGATTGGATATATGTACTGTGAAGGAGAATTGTGGAAAACATCAATGAAGTGAAAAAGGAGTGTTTTCTAGGAGAATTGTGTTTGATGTCAGTTTGGCCCAGTGAGTACAAAATCCATAAGAGAGATGGAAAACAAAGACTTCCTGGGAACTAAATAGGGTGAAATGGAATGAGTACAGTGATATGCTACCTACGCCACAGAACCACCGTCAGTGAAGTATCAAACAAGTCAGGAAAAGAGATTGGAAGGGTGATTACAGTTTTGCTTACATCTCTTACTGTAAGAGAGATATTAATTACTGAAGAAGCCCAAAGGTCACTAAAAAGAAAGTGATTCCAGTGATGACTCCAAGAAAAAAGGGGGGAAAAATTCAGGCTTCCAAGTGGTGGCAATCACAGGACTAAAATGGAAAGAATGGAACAATTAGCAGCAGGCTCTGAAAGGATAGACCTTTCTTTTTTTCTCTTTTGTTTTCTTTCTTTCTTTCTTTCTTTCTTTCTTTCTTTCTTTCTTTCTTTCTTTCTTTCTTTCTTTCTTTCTTTCTTTTCTTTTCCTTTTTTTTTTTTTTTTTTTTTGAGATGGAGTTTCGTTCTGTCACCCAGGCTGGAGTGCAGTGGCGCAAACTCTGCTCACTGCAACCTCTGCTTCCTGGGTTCAAACAATTCTCCTGCCTCAGCCTCCCAAGTAGCTGAGATTACAGGCACTCACCACCACGCCCGGCTCATTTTTGGATTTGTAGTAGAGACAGGGTTTCACCATGTTGGCCAGACTGGTCTCAAACTCCTGACCTCAGGTGATCCGCCCATCTCAGCCTCCCAAAGTGCTGGGATTACAGGCATGAGTCGCTGCACCCAGCCAGATAGACCTTTCTTGAGAGAGCTTGGAGAAGCAGTGACTGACTTCAGGCAGTTGATCCTCCGTGTCAGTATTAAAGGTGAAGGCCATTCTCTGTCTTAGAAAAGGGGAGGAGCCTTAGTGTGAATAGGGGCCCACCATGAGGTGAGAAAGAGGAGTTCAAACTCATCCATGTGTTTAACAAGAAGAGTCAAAAATGCTCCCTACAAGAGGAGAAACTAAGAGACCCTGGGACAATGAAGTGTCCGTTTGACTTGAGCTAGAATAAACTCGCAAAGTTTCTTGATTCACAGGGGGCACAGCTTTTTCATTTTCGTGCCAAAAGACCATCTCCTAGGATATGGAGACCATCTGTGTCAAGGAGCAAAGCCCTTAAAAATGATTTCAATGTAAAATGTGGCGTGACGGGGGCCATATTGTCTGACACTGTCCAACCCCTTTAGTATTTCAACAAGTTAAGCACAAAGGAAGTAAAAAACGGCCAGCAACAATGAACCAGAATTCCCAGACAGCTCCAGGGGAGAAAGAGAAGGCTTTGACAGAATTAAGACAAGTCAGTATGGATGTGCACAAAGATGTCTAAAGTCACTAAGTACAGGGTTTGAAATGAGCAAAGAAAGACGGCCAGCGCAGGGAGAAGCCACGACCATGGTCCGCATGCTTCCCCAGCTCCCTGCCTCTGAGGATCACTGTGGGAAGGAGAAAGCCTGCCTTCCCTGCTCACACACTGGCTACCAGTCTGCATGAGCTTCTGTCCTGTAAGCCTCTGCAGCTGCCAGAAGTGATTCTGCTCCGATCATGTCAGTTTCCAGTGGTTGCTCAGCTGGGCTTGGTGATACCAAATTCTTGATAAACAAGCTCTTTTCTTTCTTTTCCTTTTTTTTTTTTTTATTATTATTATTTTTGAGATGGAGTCTCACTCTGTCCCCCAGACTGGAGTGCAGTGGCATGATCTTGGCCCACTGCAATCTCTACCTCCTGGGATCAAGGGATTCTCCTGCCTCAGCATCCCAAGTAGCTGGGATTACAGGCATCCACCACCATGCCCAGCTAATTGTTGTATTTTTTTTTGATTCAATATATATTTTAATTTTATTTCACAAGTTTTGTTTTTTTTTTCATTTTTTTTATTATACTTTAAGTTCTAGGGTACATGTGCATAACATGCAGGTTTGTTACATATGTATACTTGTGCCATGTTGGTGTGCTGCACCCATCAACTCATCAGCACCCATCAAGTCATCATTTATATCATGTATAACTCCCCAATGCAATCCCTCCCCCCTCCCCCCTCCCCATGATAGGCCCCAGTGTGTGATGTTCCCCTTCCCGAGTCCAAGTGATCTCATTGTTCAGTTCCCACCTATGAATGAGAACATGCGGTGTTTGGTTTTCTCTTCTTGTGATAGTTTGCTAAGAATGATGGTTTCCAGCTGCATCCATGTCCCTACAAAAGACGCAAACTCATCCTTTTTTATGGCTGCATAGTATTCCATGGTGTATATGTGCCACATTTTCTTAATCCAGTCTGTCACAGATGGACATTTGGGTTGATTCCAAGTCTTTGCTATTGTGAATAGTGCTGCAATAAACATACGTGTGCATGTGTCTTTGTAGTAGAATAATTTATAATCCTTTGGGTATATACCCAGTAGTGGGATGGCTGGGTCATATGGTACATCTAGTTCTAGATCCTTGAGGAATTGCCATACTGTTTTCCATAATGGTTGAACTAGTTTACAATCCCACCAACAGTGTAAAAGTGTTCCTATTTCTCCACATCCTCTCCAACAACTGTTTCCTGATTTTTTAATGATTGCCATTCTAACTGGTGTGAGATGGTATCTCATTGTGGTTTTGATTTGCATTTCTCTGATGGCGAGTGATGATGAGCATTTTTTCATGTGTCTGTTGGCTGTATGAATGTCTTCTTTTGAGAAATGTCTGTTCATATCCTTTCCCCACTTTTTGATGGGGTTGTTTTTACTACAAGGCTACAGTAACCAAAACAGCATGGTACTGGTACCAAAACAGAGCTATAGACCAATAGAGCAGAACAGAGTCCTCAGAAATAATACCACACATCTACAGCCATCTGATCTTTGACAAACCTGAGAGAAACAAGAAATGGGGAAAGGATTCCCTATTTAATAAATGGTGCTGGGAAAATTGGCTAGCCATAAGTAGAAAGCTGAAACTGGATCCTTTCCTTACTCCTTATACGAAGATTAATTCAAGATGGATTAGAGACTTAAATGTTAGACCTAATACCGTAAAAACCCTAGAAGAAAATCTAGGTAGTACCATTCAGGACATAGGCATGGGCAAGGACTTCATGTCTAAAACACCAAAAGCAACGGCAGCAAAAGCCAAAATTGACAAATGGGATCTAATTAAACTAAAGAGCTTCTGCACAGCAAAAGAAACTACCATCAGAGTGAACAGGCAACCTACAGAATGGGAGAAAATTTTTGCAATCTACTCATCTGACAAAGGGCTAATATCCAGAATCTACAAAGAACTCAAACAAATATACAAGAAATTGTTGTATTTTTAATAGAGACAGGGTTTCACCATGTTGGCCAGGCTGGTCTCAAACTCCAAACCTCAGGTGATCCTCCCACCTTGGCCCCCCAAAGGGTTGGGATTACAGGTGTGAGCCACTGTGCCCAGCCAAGCTCTTTCTTTTCACACTGAAATACATTTGAAATAATATGATGTTTCAGGCTTGCTTTGAAATAATCCAAGATTGAGATGGGAGAAGTGAGTGCAGGTGGAGATGAAACAAGATGGTCTATGAGTTCATTTGTTATTGCTGCAGCTGGAAAAAGACCCTTGGAAGTTCATCACACTATTTTCTACCTTTTTATATGTTGGAAATTTTCCATGAATAAAAGAAAACAACAACAACAACAACAAAAGAAAAAAAACCTTATCAGCTCACCTTACCCTATGTCAAGGATTTTTCTGATTGCTTCACATTCTTTCCTTTCTCCCGAAGAAGTGTTGCCTCTCTTTTCTCCCTTCTCATATTTTCAATCAACAAACATCTTCAGACATGCATTTTGGGCAAGGCACTCTACTTGGCCCTGAGGGGCAAGCAGATGGATGAGTCTCCGATCTTAGGCCACAGTCTCGTAGGGAAGACAGACGGAAGCTTGGATAAGTGTGGCCAGGCGGGCCAGGAGAAAAGCTGCCACAAGAGAAAGAGAGAGGAAAAACAATTCTGGTGGGTGTCCTCTGGAAGAAATTTCTGGAAGAAGTGGGATTTGGGCTGATCCCTAAAGAAGCATACAGTTGTGTCTGGTGGATATGGGGGTGCAAGCCTGACCCTGACATCTGTAAAGCTAGGACGAGAATTTGCTCAAACTGGCAAACTGACATATAAAATGTTCTTTTTACGTTTGAAATGCACATTCACAACAATTTGAAAAGTCAAGCTAAAATTTAAAATTCTTGTGCTTATTTGGACTTCTGAAACATGGCCACGTGGGGAGAGGTGGTCCCTTGCCTCAATCCCCTGGCCTGTAGCTTCTCTCTCTTCCCTTCCTACCCTGGATTTTATTCCTCACCACAGGAGCCTTCATGGACATGCCAGCCTCAGCTCTCACATCCAGAAATCATCAAAAAACCCAACAAACAGCCATTCCTTGGTCACCGTTCCGATCAAGGGATGCCCACACTAGTTTGCCCTTGAGAGGATGGTTACATGGAAGTGGGTTTGGAGTCATCTGGGCAGGAAAATGTGAGATCCCAGGTATTTATTTATTTTATTTTTTTAAGATGGAGTCTCGCTCTGTCACCCAGGCTGGAGTGCTGTGGCCGGATCTCAGCTCACTGCAAGCTCCGCCTCCCGGGTTTACGCCATTCTCCTCCCTCAGCCTCCCGGGTAGCTGGGGCTACAGGCGCCGCCACCTCGCCCGGCTAGTTTTTTGTAGTTTTTAGTAGAGACGGGGTTTCACCGTGTTAGCCAGGATGGTCTCGATCTCCTGACCTCGTGATCCACCCGTCTCGGCCTCCCAAAGTGCTGGGATTACAGGCTTGAGCCACCGCCGCCCGGCCCCATCCCAGGTATTTATGCTCTAAAAGCGGATAGAAGGAGCCGAGTCTCTGGGTGGACACTTTTCCTTGGCCCTGCAGATTTCTTGACCTGTAGGAGAGTCACAGCTAGAGTGCAGCCAGAGCAAAGCTCTCTCAAGCACAAAACCAAGGACAAGCACCCACCTTGCTACTCTCCGTGTGGTTTCTAGTAAGTCACAACTTTTCAATTTTTTTTTTTCCAAAATGGAGATAATAATAGGACCTAACTTACTGGGGTGAATTGGGAATTAAAGGAGATGATGCTTGTCAAGCTTTTAGAATAGCACCTGGCATGTTGTAATTGCTTGTTGAATGAAAATAAAGCCAACGTGATTTCTTTCCTGAATTAACTGAGCAGACTGGTTGCTTTTGGGGGAAAGCACATGAGAAACAGCTTCAAAGAATCTCGTAAATACTTTAATGAGCAAGTCTTAATTAAGTGTGTAGATAAGAGTCATCTCTTATAGAAGCATTGCTTTTGTGTGTGCTGAGCTGGAGTCTACCGTTGATGGAAAGGGGGATTGGATAAGCCCAGCCACAGTGAATCAGGATAGAAGAAGAAACATTTCCCTTCTCATCAGGGGAAACAAATACATTTCTTGTCACTTTCTACCTCTAGTGGCAGCAGTTTGCCTGCAAGGATTTCACAGGAATAATGTGCTAATTATAATTAATTAGTGCTCATTTGTTACAGGAGAAGATAGCGTAAGTGACTGGAAGAGTTACAACCCGAAGTCTGAGGTAATAAAGCTGCGTTTCCATTCACACCATCAACAGTTAGTTATGTAAAGGCAATGTAGCAATGGGGTTAAGTATACAGGCCCTGGAACCAGATGACTTGCAATCATGCCCCAACTTTTCCACTTAACTGTGTGACTGTGGATAAGTTTCTTAACCTCTTTGTTTCTGTAACATGGTGACAATAATAAGAGTAATAATGATGCCTACTTCATAGGGTAGATGTGGGAATTAATGTATGTAACATACTTATAATGGGCACATGATAAGTCCTATATACATCTGATTTTAATATCCTTGTAATGAATTATGGTAGGAATCTCTCTACCTCCCAAACATTACTCACTGACACCTTAATCAGAATTAGTGGGGCTTCACTGTACTGAGAAAACTTTATATTGTTAATAGTAGTGGTAATAGTAAATATTTGTTGACGTATTATTATATGTGAGGTACTGTTCTAAATTTTTTATTACAAGCATCAGCTCATTTATTCCTTACATCCATCCTTTGAGGAAGGTGCCATTAATCATTCACATATATAAATAAAATGTACATATACACCACAGAATACTACACACCCATAAAAAAAATGAGACCATGCCCTTTGTATCAATATGGATGAAACTGGAGACCATTATCCTAAGCAAACTATTAATAACACAGGAAGAGAAAACCAAATACCACGTGTTCTCACTTATAAGTGGGAGCAAAACTTTGAGTACATATGGACACAAAGAAGGGAACAACAGACACCAGGGCCTACTTAAAGGTAGAGGTTGGGAGGAGGAAGAGGATCAAAAAACTACCTATGAAGTACTATGCTTATTACCTTGGTGATAAAACGTTTTTACACAAAAAAACCCCATGACATGCAGTTTACCTTTATAACAAACCTGCACATGTACCCCTGAACCTACCTAAGATAAAAGTTAAAAAAAAAATTGGCCTGGCATGGTGGCTCATGCCTGCAATCCTAGCACTTTGGGAGGCCGAGGCAGGCAGATCACTTGAGGTCAGGAGTTTGAGACCAGCCTGGCCAACATGGTGACCCTGTCTCTACTAAAAATACAAAAATTAGCCAGGCATGGTGGCAGATGCCTATAATCCCAGGTACTCGGGAGGCTGAGGCAGGAGAATCGCTTGAACCTGGGAGGCGGAGGTTGCAGTGAGCCAGGATCACATCATTGCACTCCAGCCTGGGTGATAAGAGTGAAACTCCGTCTAAAAAAAAAAAAAAGTTTTACTTGTCAATCATACTTCAATAAAACTGGTTTAAAATTTTAAATTAAAAAAGATCATCCACATTTGACATGTGAGGAAACTGAAGGTCAGAGAAGGAAAGTAACTTGATGAGGGTCACGCAGTTGGTTACTGATGAAACTAGATTTCAAACCCATGTCTATTGGGTGCAGAGACATGCCTGCTACACTGCTTGAACAGAAAGTTTACTATTTCTCTGGTGCCAACTATAGGAATATATATAAGTTGCTGAGAACAAAGCTACTACTTCAGCCATACTTACTGTGGGGCTTTCAGGCATGGTACTCAGAGAATGGACTCCTTATACCTGTGTAGGGAAAGGAGATGCAAATGTGGGGAGGCAGCTTTACCCACTGAGCAATGACAAACAACTACCTGCAGATCCATGGCACAGGCCCCAGGAGATAATGGTGTCCACGGATCATGGAATGTAGCAAGGTCTCTTGCTTCTACAGTATGTGGTTCAGAAAACCCAGTGATGAGTGTGGCAACAGGTACAGGCTGTGGCTAGTGGTCGTACATCTTTTAATCACTTGGATATTTGGGGGCAAGTAGTGTGACTTATCCAGTAGAATGGCTTGTGAACATGGCTCTTCGTTTGTAGACAGATCTCTAGTAAGGAAAGTATCCTGCTGTGGAAATATATTTAGTGGGTCATTGGCAAGGGACAGGTTCAAAACTAGCTATGTCCCTCAGACCTAGCAGCATTACTACAAATGGGTCCTCAATAAAGATTGGGACCAAATGTCATGTTCTTAAGGGGGGTAGCTATCTGAGACTCTGTCCAGTGGAAACTGGTATCCTGCTTAAAATCTGAAAGAACCATAGATGGTTTGGGCTGGAGGGAAACTTGGAGATCGTTGAAATGAAACTCCATTTACACACTGTAAAACAGAAATGGAAGCTCCAAGAGGGGGAGAGACTTTTCTAAGGTCACACAGCATGCCTACCTTTTCTTCAGTTTGCCATGGTGAGTTTCTTCCTATTTGCATTTATTGCAAGGTGCCCTGGGACAAACTCCTTCTGGCATATTTATCAGCTGTGAGAAGACTACACAATGAGATGTTTTATTTCATTTAAAACTAATGTTGCCTCAACAGTTGAAATTGAAGTCCCCAAAAGGATCATTTCCTCACTAGGATAATTTTGCTATAAGCTTTTCATTAATGCAGTAGTAAATTCAGTAATGTTATTTGGCAGCTTACTGAAGTCTTCAGGAGCCACAGGGGACTGGATGCATTGTCTGATTTTATGACCATAAAAAGGAAGAAACAAATAACAACCTAAATAAGCTCAACTAAAAAATTGGTTTTGTTTCATATAATGTCAAAAACTCATTCATTCACTCACCCACTCATTCATCCAACAAACAAATGTGTATTGAACACCTACTGGGTACAAGACATTGCACTAGGACTATTGGGGCTACAAAGATGAATCATTCGCTCAGCAAACACTAGCTGCCCACTTTTTAAAAAGAAGCTTTCAGCCTAGTAAGATTAACAGTTTATAAGCCAGTCTCCCTAATACAGAAAACGAGGAAGTATCGGTCATAGAAGATGTATGAACAAAGTTCAGAGGGGAAAAGTGTCATGTCTGATGAGACCAAAGAAAACATCATAGAGGAGGTGATATTTGACTGGTGTCAACCTTGAGTCTAGGTAGAATTTGGATGTGCACAAATGGTCTTGAAGGACATTCAGGATGGGTGACACAGGGTGTTCAGAGGCACTGGAAGACATAGAATATTTCAGCTTGGCTAAAATGTAATTTTCAAATTGAATTTGTTAGAGTTACTTCAGGGCATACTGCAGAGAAGGAGGGAAGTCAAATTGGAGGAAACCCAGGACACCTACCACAATTTCAACTAAAGTACCTCCACCTTGATCTATTTTCTATGTTAGGGTACCATATAAGATTTCATTTTGGGGAAAAAAGAAAGGTGTTCAACTGATAAGCACAAAAATTTTAAACAACTGGACCAGAGCACTGATAGGTTGCATGGTGAGGGAAAGTCAGAGATAAGAGTAGAAAACTGCTGGGGGGGCGGAGCAAGATGGCCGAATAGGAACAGCTCCAGTCTCCAACTCCCAGCGCGAGCGACACAGAAGACCGGTGATTTCTGCATTTTCAACTGAGGTACTGGGGTCATCTCACTAGGGAGTGCCGGACAATTAGTGCTGGTCAGCTGCTGCAGCCCGACCAGCGAGAGCTGAAGCAGGGTGAGGCATCGCCTCACCTGGGAAGCACAAGGGGGAAGGGAATCCCTTTTCCTAGCCAGGGGAACTGAGATACACAACACCTGGAAAATCGGGTAACTCCCACCCCCATACTGCGCTTTAAGCAAACGGGCACACCAGGAGAATATATCCCACACCTGGCCGGGAGGGTCCCACGCCCACGGAGCCTCCCTCATTGCTAACACAGCAGTCTGTGATCTAACCGCAAGGCAGCAGCCAGGCTGGGGGAGGGGTGCCTGCCATTGCTGAGGCTTAAGTAGGTAAACAAAGCCGCTGGGAAGCTCAAACTGGATGGAGCTCACAGCAGCTCAAGGAAACCTGCCTGTCTCTGTAGACTCCACCTCTGGGGACAGGGCACAGCTAAACAACAACAACAAAAAAGCAGCAGAACCTCTGCAGACGCAAACGACTCTGACAGCTTTGAAGAGAGCAGTGGATCTCCCAACATGGAGGTTGAGATCTGAGAAGGGACAGACTGCCTGCTCAAGTGGGTCCCTGACCCCTGAGTAGCCTAACTGGGACACATCCCCCACTAGGGGCAGTCTGACACCCCACACCTCACAGGGTGGAGTACATCCCTGAGAGGAAGCTTCCAAAGTAAGAATCAGACAGGTACACTTGCCGTTCAGCAATATTCTATCTTCTGCAACCTCTGCTGCTGATACCCAGGCAAACAGGGTCTGGAGTGGACCTCAAGCAATCTCCAACAGACCTACAGCTGAGGGTCCTGACTGTCAGAAGGAAAACTATCAAACAGGAAGGACACCTATACCAAAACCCCATCAGTACGTCACCATCATCAAAGACCAGAGAGAGATAAAACCACAAAGATGGGGAAAAAGCAGGGCAGAAAAGCTGGAAATTCAAAAAATAAGAGCGCATCTCCCCCTGCAAAGGAGCGCAGCCCATCGCCAGCAACAGATCAAAGCTGGTCAGAGAATGACTTTGACGAGATGAGAGAAGAAGGCTTCAGTCCATCAAACTTCTCAGAGCTAAAGGAGGAATTACGTACCCAGCACAAAGAAACTAAAAATCTTGAAAAAAGAGTGGAAGAATTGACAGCTAGACTAATTAAATCAGAGAAGGTCATAAACGAAATGACACAGATGAAAACCATGACACGAGAAATACGTGACAAATGCACAAGCTTCAGTAACCGATTCGATCAACTGGAAGAAAGAGTATCAGCGATTGAGGATCAAATGAATGAAATGAAGTGAGAAGAGAAACCAAAAGAAAAAAGAAGAAAAAGAAATGAACAAAGCCTGCAAGAAGTATGCGATTATGTAAAAAGACCAAATTTACATCTGATCGGGGTGCCTGAAAGTGAGGGGGAAAATGGAACCAAGTTGGAAAACACTCTTCAGGATATC
The DNA here is from genome assembly GCF_007565055.1 of Rhinopithecus roxellana. NCBI lineage: Eukaryota > Metazoa > Chordata > Mammalia > Primates > Cercopithecidae > Rhinopithecus > Rhinopithecus roxellana. The sequence continues at coordinate 110,469,724 of NC_044555.1, read as the reverse complement.
ATCTAGGAGACTTCCCCAACCTAGTAGGGCAGGCCAACATTCAAATTCAGGAAATACAGAGAACGCCACAAAGATACTCCTCGAGAAGAGCAACTCCAAGACACATAATTGCCAGATTCACCAAAGTTGAAATGAAGGAAAAAATCTTAAGGGCAGCCAGAGAGAAAGGTCAGGTTACCCACAAAGGGAAGCCCATCAGACTAACAGCAGACCTCTCGGCAGAAACTCTACAAGCCAGAAGAGAGTGGGGGCCAATATTCAATGTTCTTAAAGAAAATAATTTTCAACCCAGAATTTCATATCCAGCCAAACTAAGTTTCATAAGTGAAGGAGAAATAAAATCCTTTACAGATAAGCAAATGCTTAGAGATTTTGTCACCACCAGGCCTGCCTTACAAGAGACCCTGAAGGAAGCCCTAAACATGGAAAGGAACAACCGGTACCAGCCATCGCAAAAACATGCCAAAATGTAAAGACCATCAAGGCTAGGAAGAAACTGCATCAACTAACGAGCAAAATAACCAGTTAATATCATAATGGCTGGATCAAGTTCACACATAACAATATTAACCTTAAATGTAAATGGACTAAATGCTCCAATTAAAAGACACAGACTGGCAAACTGGAGAAAGAGTCAAGACCCATCAGTCTGCTGTATTCAGGAGACCCATCTCACATGCAGAGACATACATAGGCTCAAAATAAAGGGATGGAGGAAGATCTACCAAGCAAATGGAGAACAAAAAAAAAAAGCAGGGGTTGCAATCCTAGTCTCTGACAAAACAGACTTTAAATCATCAAAGATCAAAAGAGACAAAGAAGGTCATTACATAATGGTAAAGGGATCAATTCAACAGGAAGAGCTAACTATCCTAAATATATATGCACCCAATACAGGAGCACCCAGATTCATAAAGCAAGTCCTTAGAGACTTACAAAGAGACTTAGACTCCCATACAATAATAATGGGAGACTTCAACACTCCACTGTCAACATTAGACAGATCAACGAGACAGAAAGGTAACAAGGATATCCAGGAATTGAACTCATCTCTGCACCAAACGGACGTAATGGACATCTATAGAACTCTCCACCCCAAATCAACAGAATATACATTCTTCTCAGCACCACATCACACTTATTCCAAAATTGACCACATAATTGGAAGTAAAGCACTCCTCAGCAAATGTAAAAGAACAGAAATTATAACAAACTGTCTCTCAGACCACAGTGCAATCAAACTAGAACTCAGGACTAAGAAACTCAATCAAAACCACTCAACTACATGGAAACTGAACAATGTGCTCCTGAATGACTACTGGGTACATAACGAAATGAAGGCAGAAATAAAGATGTTCTTTGAAACCAATGAGAACAAAGATACAACATACCAGAATCTCTGGGACACATTTAAAGCAGTGTGTAGAGGGAAATTTATAGCACTAAATGCCCACAAGAGAAAGCAGGAAAGATCTAAAATTGACACTCTAACATCACAATTAAAAGAACTAGAGTGGCAAGAGCAAACACATTCAAAAGCTAGCAGAAGGCAAGAAATAACTAAGATCGGAGCAGAACTGAAGGAGATAGAGACACAAAAAACCCTCCAAAAAATCAATGAATCCAGGAGTTGGTTTTTTGAAAAGATCAACAAAATTGACAGACCGCTAGCAAGACTAATAAAGAAGAAAAGAGAGAGGAATCAAATAGACGCAATAAAAAATCATAAAGGGGATATCACCACCAACCCCACAGAAATACAAACTACCATCAGAGAATACTATAAACACCTCTACGCAAATCAACTAGAAAATCTAGAAGAAATGGATAATTTCCTGGACACTTACACTCTTCCAAGACTAAACCAGGAAGAAGTTGAATCCCTGAATAGACCAATAGCGGGCTCTGACATTGAGGCAATAATTAATAGCCTACCAACCAAAAAAAGTCCAGGACCAGATGGATTCACAGCTGAATTCTACCAGAGGTACAAGGAGGAGCTGGTACCATTCCTTCTGAAACTATTCCAATCCATAGAAAAAGAGGGAATCCTCCCTAACTCATTTTATGAGGCCAACATCATCCTGATACCAAAGCCTGGCAGAGACACAACAAAAAAAGAGAATTTTAGACCAATATCCCTGATGAACATCGATGCAAAAATCCTCAATAAAATACTGGCAAACTGGATTCAGCAGCACATCAAAAAGCTTATCCACCATGATCAAGTGGGCTTCATCCCTGGGATGCAAGGCTGGTTCAACATTCGCAAATCAATAAACGTAATCCAGCATATAAACAGAACCAAAGACAAGAACCACATGATTGTCTCAATAGATGCAGAAAAGGCTTTTGACAAAATTCAACAGCCCTTCATGCTAAAAACGCTCAATAAATTCGGTATTGATGGAACGTATCTCAAAATCATAAGAGCTATTTATGACATACCCACAGCTAATATCATACTGAATGGGCAAAAACTGGAAAAATTCCCTTTGAAAACTGGCACAAGACAGGGATGCCCTCTCTCGCCACTTCTATTCAACATAGTGTTGGAAGTTGTGGCTAGGGCAATCAGGCAAGAGAAAGAAATCAAGGGTATTCAGTTAGGAAAAGAAGAAGTCAAATTGTCCCTGTTTGCAGATGACATGATTGTATATTTAGAAAACTCCATTGTCTCAGCCCAAAATCTCCTTAAGCTGATAAGCAACTTCGGCAAAGTCTCAGGATACAAAATTAATGTGCAAAAATCACAAGCATTCTTATACACCAATAACAGACAAACAGAGAGCCAAATCAGGAATGAACTTCCATTCACAATTGCTTCAAAGAGAATAAAATACCTAGGAATCCAACTTACAAGGGATGTAAAGGACCTCTTCAAGGAGAACTACAAACCACTGCTCAGTGAAATAAGAGAGAACACAAACAAATGGAAGAACATACCATGCTCATGGATAGGAAGAATCAATATCGTGAAAATGGCCATACTGCCCAAGGTTATTTATAGATTCAATGCCATCCCCATCAAGCTACCAATGAGTTTCTTCACAGAATTGGAAAAAAACTGCTTTAAAGTTCATATGGAACCAAAAAAGAGCCCGCATTGCCAAGACAATCCTAAGTCAAAAGGACAAAGCTGGAGGCGTCACGCTACCTGACTTCAAACTATACTACCAGGCTACAGTAACCAAAACAGAATGGTACTGGTACCAAAACAGAGCTATAGACCAATGGAACAGAACAGAGTCCTCAGAAATAATACCACACATCTACAGCCATCTGATCTTTGACAAACCTGAGAGAAACAAGAAATGGGGAAAGGATTCCCTATTTAATAAATGGTGCTGGGAAAATTGGCTAGCCATAAGTAGAAAGCTGAAACTGGATCCTTTTCTTACTCCTTATACGAAAATTAATTCAAGATGGATTAGAGACTTAAATGTTAGACCTAATACCATAAAAACCCTAGAAGAAAACCTAGGTAGTACCATTCAGGACATAGGCATGGGCTAGGACTTCATGTCTAAAACACCAAAAGCAACGGCAGCAAAAGCCAAAATTGACAAATGGGATCTAATTAAACTAAAGAGCTTCTGCACAGAAAAAGAAACTACCATCAGAGTGAACAGGCAACCTACAGAATGGGAGAAAATTTTTACAATCTACTCATCTGACAAAGGGCTAATATCCAGCATCTACAAAGAACTCAAACAAATATACAAGAAAAAAACAAACAACCCCATCAAAACGTGGGCAAAGGATATGAACAGAAACTTCTCAAAAGAAGACATTCATGCAGCCAACAGACACATGAAAAAATGCTCATCATCACTCGCCATCAGAGAAATGCAAATGAAAACCACAATGAGATACCATCTCACACCAGTTAGAATGGCAGTCATTGAAAAGTCAGGAAACAACAGGTGTTGGAGAGGATGTGGAGAAATAGGAACACTTTTACACTGTTGGTGGGATTGTAAACTATTTCAACCATTATGGAAAACCGTATGGCAATTCCTCAAGGATCTAGAACTAGATGTACCATATGACCCAGCCATCCCACTACTGGGTATATACCCAAAGGATTATAAATTATGCTGCTATAAAGACACATGCATATGTATGTTTATTGCGGCACTATTCACAATAGCAAAGACTTGGAATCAACCCAAATGTCCATCTGTGACAGACTGGATTAAGAAAATGTGGCACATATACACCATGGAATACTATGCAGCCATAAAAAAGGATGAGTTTGTGTCCTTTGTAGGGACATGGATGCAGCTGGAAACCATCATTCTTAGCAAAGTGTCACAGGAAGAGAAAACCAAACACTGCATGTTCTCACTCATAGGTGGGAACTGAACAGTGAGATCACTTGGACTCGGGAAGGGGAACATCACACACTGGGGCGTATCATGGAGAGGGGGGAGGGGGGAGGGATTGCACTGGGAGTTATACATGATATAAATGATGAATTGATGGGTGCTGACGAGTTGATGGGTGCAGCACACCAACATGGCACAAGTATACATATGTAACAAACCTGCACGTTATGCACATGTACCCTGGAACTTAAAGTATAATTAAAAAAAAAAAAAAAAAAGAGTAGAAAAGTTAGGCTGGGACCTGAGCACGAAGGACCTTGAGTGTCAGCCTAGGAATGTGGGCATTATTGTACAGGGCTGGCTATACAGGGAACTGTATTTCAGGCCTGCGACACAGTAGTTTGCCTGAGATAGCTAAGTGAGTTAAAGGATGGACACTGAAGTGGCTAGAGCTGAGTGAACAAAGGAGAAAATATCGAAAGACGAGTTTGGTGAGGCACCAAGTGCCAGAATATGGAATGCTTTTTATAGGCCATCCCAGGGGCTTTAGATTTTCTTCTGAGTGTTTTGAGAAACCATTGTAGGATTTTGAGCACAAGTGGCATAATCTGATTTATAGTTTTAAATGGATCATTCTGGCTACTCTGTAAAGCATAGACTAAGAGAGGGAAGGGTAGTTAGTTACATAGCAATACATAGCTGAAACTGTGTGTGTGTGCGTGCGCGTGTGTGTGCATGTATGACTGTTTCTGAGTGCTCAATTTATTGGTCTGTTTTCTGGGTCAATACCAGACTGTTTTTATCACTCTGGCTTTGTAGTATGCCTTAATAACTGATAGAGTGATACTGAAGTTTTTAGATTGTATATATAACATTGGCATGGTTTTTTTTATAGCATTATACCAAGGCTGGGTGATATTTTAGTGGGTAATTTTTGTGGGTGTAATTTAGGATTCATATAAATCATTGTATTTCTCTTTAATAAGAGCATCCCTGTTGAAATGGGATATTTAGGGTCTTCTACAATTTAGCTTCCAACCACTTGCCAGGCGTTATCTTGCCCTTTTACTCTTTGTGCAGTAAGTATGTCCTACATTCCAGCTAAACCAGAGTCCACTGAATATATTCTACACTTTCCTGTTTTTATGCCTTTCCTCACTTATGCTGTTTCTCTCTGGATACTTCCCACTTCAGGGCTGCATGTGGAAATTTGACCCATTCTGCAAGGCTCATCTCAAATGCCACTTTCTCCATTAAGCCTTTCCTGATACCCCTGACAGGATATGGTCTCTCCCCTCTCCTGAATCTTGATACGACTTGCTTGGCATTTTCTTTCTAGCCCTTATCTTACTGGACGTTGCTGGAGTCATTTGTGCACCTGCCTGTGAGGGCCTTGAGGGAAGGGCTTAGTTCTTACTATTTTCAGTGTCCCCAGTACCCCAAATGGTACATGCACCAGGTGTTCTGTAATTGCCCATTGAGTTGAATTTGGTGGAATAGCTGGATTGTACTGTTTACCTCTTATTAGTTCCCTTATTCCCAGGCAGAATGAGATCTGTTTTCATGATCCAGCAGAAACAAAGTTGCTTTGAAATGTTGGGTATATGTACTGCCTTCTGTCTCCGGCTCCCTTTTTCTTTCTTAAAGAAACTTGTTTACTGATAGAACTTGGGTCATCTTGGATACATAACCAATTGAAAATGTGATTTCTTTGAATGCCTGTTTGAAGTGTTTCATACACAGTATCTCCATGTCCTTTTGACTTAGCTTTAGCGGCAGGACAGTTTAACGGTGAATATCAACTGATTTATTGGCATCATTTTGATCAAAAAAACTGGTAAGATTAGCTTTCTTTGGCATTTGGGAGGCCTAGCCAGAGGTGAGTGACTAAAGTGACTTCAGACCTGGTGGGGTCAGAGAACAACAATAACCCCTGCTTTCCCGCTTAAGGGTGAGATATCATGCTATTACTGCGTGTAATTGCTGCATTTTCAGGGACACAAAGTGATCAGTATTCTGTTCAGAGCTATGAAATAGTAAGTTATGCTGTCATGTGGCTCTATTACACTTCGTGTAATGTGGTAAAACATTTTAGCTTGAATTATGTTTCTTTTGAGAACTGCAGAAATTACATCGATAAAGAGGTGAATTAGATGGCATCTTTGGCCACTGTCATAAGATTAAAATCTTAGGGACAGGATGATACAATGGAGAGAAGCTTTGACCTTAGACAAGTACATCACTCTCAGCTTTTTTTCCCCTCACTGGCAAAGTGGGAAAATACCACCCAACTTGCATAGTATTTGTCAGAATTAAATGAATATGTTTAACAGTCCCTAGCACATAACTGCATACTTGACAAGGAAATTCCGTTCTCCTTTCTTCCCTTCACAAAAATGAATACTCTCCAAATAAATATTTACGTGGAGGGACAAACACATTTGTTTCTCAAATGAATCTTGCATCCTGTAAAGGAAGGCGACTTGGATTCCTGAATGGATAAACGTAACTGTGGACAAGCAGCATCAGCATCGCTTGGGAGCTTGTAAGAAATCTCAATCTCAGACCCCATCCCAGACCCGCAGAATCAGAATATATATTTTTAACAAGATCCCAGGATGAGTTCTATGCACATTACACTGTGAGATGCACAATCCTAGGTATTTCCTTTCACAAAAAAGCAGGAAGCCATCCCAACAGGCTGTGACCTGGTTTGTCTTAAGGTACATCTTAACTAATAGACCTCAGCATTGCAACTGTGATTATGACTACGTCTTTGTTTGCAGCATTTTAGTGAATTCCACAATGGAAAAGGGAAAATGAAATTTAACTTTTGAAAATCCCCAATAGGACAAGAATACTTTAAAAAACATACCACCTGATCCTTGCCTTAGATATTGGTATGGAGAAGAGAACAGACTGTTTATATATGCAGAAGAGGTACTATCTAAAATAAAAACATGCATTCTTGTTTTATTTCTTTTGAAAAAGCAGAGCGTAAATGATGTTTTAAATGCATTCCTTCAGTTTGTAAAGTATATAGGTATGTTATTTTACATAAGTTCCAAGATTTAAAATTAGCTGGGTGCAGCTACTCGGGAGGCTGAGGCAGGAGAATCACTTGAGCTAGAAGGCAGAGGTTGCAGTTATCCGAGCCATTGCACTCCAACCTGGGAGATGGGAGTGAAACCCTGTCTCAAAAAATAAATAAATAAATAGATAGATAAATAAATACACACATACATAAATACATAAATAAATTCCAAGATTTTGAAGCTGGTGACTCCCAGCACATATTAAAAAATCTTTCCCAGCCCATGATAGGAACATAATAGTTCACCTGCTGGGACTAATTTCCAAATAGATGGAGGTGACTGGCAACACTGTCTTTTAGCCAAATTGCATAACTTCTATTTTTTTTTTTTTTTTTTGAGACGGAGTCTCGCTCTGTCGCCCAGGCTGGAATGCAGTGGCCGGTTCTCAGCTCACTGCAAGCTCTGCCTCCCGGGTTTACGCCATTCTCCTGCCTCAGCCTCCGAGTACCTGGGACTACAGGCGCCTGCCACCTCGCCCGGCTAGTTTTTTGTATTTTTTAGTAGAGACGGGGTTTCACCGTGTTAGCCAGGATGGTCTCGATCTCCTGACCTCGTGATCCGCCCGTCTCGGCCTCCCAAAGTGCTGGGATTACAGGCTTGAGCCACCGCGCCCGGCCAACTTCTATTTTTAAAAAGGAAATTTTATGGGCTTATACTTTTCCTTTTTCACTCAAGATATCAGTCACAACCAAGATATAAAATGCATGTTCAAATATTAGGAGACCCAGTACTTTATCATTATGGAAAACCTATTTCCTTGCAGCCACCTTTGCAGGCTTACAACATAGTTTTCATTTACTCTTTTGTTTTAATTTATTTTACTACTTTACTTAATCCTCTGTCCATATCAATCATGAGCAGTATAAAATGAAAAATAATTGGAGAAAACTAGAAACGTATGACTTTCAAAAGTGAGAACATTCCCAGTGACTAAGTTTTGCATATATTTTGTCAACCAAAGAGTGTGGCTGAATAAGATATTGATAAGAACATCATATGGTTTGGTTGTGTCCCCACCCAAATCTCATCTTTAATTTTAGTTCCCATAATCTCCACGTGTCATGGGAGGGAAACAGTGGGAGGTAACTGAATCATGGGATTGGGTTTTTCCCATGCTGAATGTCACAAGAATTATGATAGTGAATAAGTCCCACAAGATCTGATGGTTGTATAAAGGGCAGTTCCCCTATACATGTTCTCTTGCCTGCTTCCATGTAAGGTGTGCTTTGCTCCTCTTTTGCCTTCTGTCATAATTGTGAAGCCTCCTTAACCATGTGGAACTGTGAGTCCATTAAACCTATTTTTCTTCATAAATGCCCAGTCTTGGGTATATCTTTAGTAGCAGCTTGAGAACAGACTAACAACCAAACAGTGAGACATTTAGAAAATTGCTGTGGTTAGTCCAGGGTTTAACTACTGTATTAATCAGGATTCTCCAGAGAAACAGGACCAATAGGATATCTGCCGACATCTACACATAGATAGATGGATATAGATGTATAAAAAGGGATGACTTATGGGAATCAGCTCATGAGATTATAGAGGCCAAAAAGTCCCATGGTATGCCATCTGCAAACTGAAGGATCAGGGAAGCCAATGGTGTGATTCAGTCTGAGTCTGAAAGCCTGAGGACCAAGAAAGCAAATGGTGTAATTCTCAGTCCAAAGAGAAATTGAGGTATCTCTATAGTGTAAGTCCTGGAGTCTGAAGGTCAGAGAACCTGGAGTTCCAATGTCCAAAGACAGCCGAAGATGAATATCCCAGCTCCAGAAGAGACAGTGAATTTGCCCTTCCTCTGCCTTTTTGTTCTATCTAGGACCCCAGCCAATTGGATGGTGCCTGCTCATATTGGCGAGGGTAGATCTTTACTGAGTCCACTGATTCAAATGCTGATCTCTTCTGGAACCACCTTCACAGACATATCCAGAAATAATGCTTTATCTGGATATCTCAACTCAGTCAAGTTGACACCTGAAATTAAGCATCACAACTACCATCTTGATGCAGACAACTGCAAGTAACTTCCTCCTTTCCTATAGAAAGCAATCCTGAAAATACATGTGAAAGTCCAGTATATAAGAGTCAAATGATAGACTCACATGTTATTGAGGACATGAGAAGGAGCTGATTCTCAGAGAGCTAAAATGTAAAAATCCCCAATTGTACTTTACCTTCCAGTCACAATTTTCAAAAATAGATTTTCATAATTTATGTTCTGTAGCTTTATTTCGTTTTTCACAATTGAAGACATAAATACTGTAAGCCCAGTGAGCATCTACTTGAAGCTAAATATTTGCCATGTTACAGCACAACCAATGATTTCTGTGTTTATCTTAAATCTTTTTTTTTATTTTTTTTCTGAGATGAAGTCTCGCTCTGTAGCCCAGGCTGGAGTGCAGTGATGCAATCTCGGCTCACTGCAAGCTCCTCTTCCCGGGTTCACGCCATTCTCCTGCCTCAGCTTCCCGAGTAGCTGGGACTACAGGTGCCCGCCACTACGCCAATTTTTTGTATTTTCAGTAGGCACGGGGTTTCACCGTGTTAGCCAGGATAGTCTCGATCTCCTGACCTTGTGATCCGCCTGCCTCAGCCTCCCAAAGTGCTGGGATTACAGGCATGAGCTACCGTGCCCGGCCTATCTTAAGTTTAAGATGCTGTTTCTTGTCATTTTTATTAATGCTTTTGTTTTTCTAAATTCTGGATTTTCATTAATTCCTATAAAAAATATAACCAAATATTCCAATAGGTGCTCAATAGACACTAGTGAACATATAGGTCGAGGTCTTTGAAACCATTGTCTGGCAAACAGTGCCATCATGCTATAGAGTGAATGTTAGTTTGTCACTGAATTTGGCATATGAAAAAAGAAGCCAGGCATAGTGGCTTGCGCCTGTAGTCCCAGCTACTCAGCAGGCTAAGGCAGGAGGATTGCTTGAGGCCAAGAGCTCAAGTTCAGCCTGGGCAACATAGTATGTTGCCGTATTGAAAAAAAAAAAAAAAATGAAGTTAAGTGGTTTAGGGTTGTTGGTGAACAGCATACAAAAACATGCTCCTAAAGTCAAATATACGGATGTGAAAAGCCAGCTGTATCAACAGCCCAGACCTTTCTCCTGAGGTCTGTTTGTTCAGCTGCCTACTAGAAATTTGGCTGTCCCAGATGTGCCTCAAATGATACAGGCCCAGACTGAGCTTATTCCCTTGGAAGTGCTCCCTGTCAACCTGTTTATTCTCATGGATTCTCTGTATCGGGTAATGACTGTATTATGATGCAATCACTCTTGCCAGAAACCTGGATGTCACCTGAGATCCCTTCTTTCCTCTTATTTCTTTTACCAGTCTGTTACATGTCCTATTGATCCTACCTCAATAAAATATGTTTTAGTCAATGTCTTCATTTCTACCTCCTTACTTTAGGCCACCATCATTTCACACCTGGGTTGCTTCATCAGCCTCTTCTCTTTCTCCCCCTTCCTACTCATTCTTTAAGACTCCCTCTCACAGAAACTTTCTTCACCCTGCCCATCTCATCCAAGTCAAAATTAGGTGCTCCTCCAAAGTACATTTATATCTCCCCACTGGAACACTTACCTTGCCATTTTGTAAGTGCCTTTTCTATGTGCTTCTCTGTCTCCTTCATTATTGTTTGGGTGACTTGAAGGCAGGGGATTTATCATCTGTCTTGTCTTATTCTCTGCTGAATTCCTAGCACCTAGTACAGTGCTTAACACATAGTAGGCATTTGATAACATGCTTAAAGAATTGAAAGGAGACTACAGCATTGTAGAAAATGCTACTGGTCTTTCAATCAATTCAGTGGAAAACAATTGGCCAACAGTTCTTAATGCCAAGTATGCAAAATCAATTAGGTGCCTGGGTTTTTTACCTGCTCACATTTGTGCTCCAACATGGAAACTCATCATTAGCTGCTCAGCATTTCAAAGACCCAAATGAAGTCATTCAAGGAAGAGAAGTAAGAGGCAATAGTATTTTTCAGTATCCCAGAAGAATTACCACAGCTTTTTCTGAAGTAACTTGGAATCAGGTCAAGTGCACAAGCATTAATGGCATCAAATCCTCAGCACTATGCTAGACTTGGTTGGGGAGGAGAGGGAAACAGTAGAATGTAAATTATTATTTTTATCATCTGGTAATTAAACCGTATTACCAAAGAGAGAAATCTCATACATGTGAAACAATTAGAGACTGATAGGATTAGATCACAGCACAAGAAAAAAGAGAACTCATTGTACTGAAATTATATCTCCCCAAAGTATGGTAGCCCACAGTGTGGCTGTGAATGTCCCCATGTAATAACATTCCTTCAGTGTGCCTAGCTTATACAGCTATGGGTCCAAACCCATTGCAACAATGAGAATTAAAATGACAATATTATTCTGTAACTAAAAAGATCTTTAATTGAGATGAATCAATTTTGCCTGCCAAATTTCATTACTATTCAATTCAGGATTTTATTATGGCAGTATATAACCAACCTAATTGGGCTTTTTGTTTTGTTTTGTTTGTTTTGAGACGGAGTTTCACTCTTGCTGCCCAGGCTGGAGTGCAATGGCATGATCTCGGCTCACCGCAACCTCCGCCTCCCAGGTTCAAGTGATTCTCCTGCCTCAGCTTCCCAAGTAGCTGGGATTACAGGTATGCGCCACCATGACCAGCTAATTTTGTATTTTTAGTAGAGACAGGGTTTCTCCATGTTGGTCAGGCTGGTCTCGAACTCCCGACCTCAGGCAATTCACCTGCCTCGGCCTCCCAAAGTTCTGAGATTTCAGGCATGAGCCACCATGCCTGGCTGGGCATTTTGTTGTTGTTGTTGTTATGCTGGGATTTGGTTCCAAAGACATCGTAGGAAATCCAAACCTAGCCAGGGTGCAGTGTCCAATACTGAAAGGTAATCAAGGGTAAGATGTCTTGGTGGATTTTAGCATACTTGTATCAACTTGGAAGCTGCCTGGATTTCTTTTTTCTTTTATTTATTTATTATTTTACTTATTTTTATTATTATACTTTAAATTCTGGGGTACATGTGCAGAATGTGCAGTTTTGTTACATAGGTATACACGTGCCATAGAGGTTTGCTGCACCCATCAACTCATCACCTACATTAGATATTTCTCCTAATGTTATCCCTCCCCTAGTCCCCCACTTGCTGACAGGTCCTGGTGTGTGATGTTCCCCTCCCTGTGGCCATGTGTTCTCTTGTTAAACTCCCACTTAGTGAGAACATGCGGTGTTTGGTTTTCTGTTCTTGTGATATTTTGCTGAGAATGATGGTTTCCAGCTTCATCCATGGCCCTGCAAAGGACATAAACTCATCCTTGTTTATGGCTGCATAGTATTCCATGGTATATATGTGCCACATTTTCTTTATCCAGTCTATTATTGATGGACATTTGAGTTGGTTCCAAGTCTTTGCCATTGTGAATAGTGCCACAACAAATGTACATGTGCATGTGTCTTTATAGTAGAAAGGTTTATAATCCTTTTGGTATATGCCCAGTAATGGGATTGCTGGATCAAATGGTATTTCTGGTTCTAGATCTTTGAGGAATCGCCACACTGTCTTCCACAATGGTTGAACTAATTTACACTCCCACCAACAGTGTAAAAGCATTCCTATTTCTCCACATCCTCTCCAACATCTGTTGTTTCCTGACTTTTTAATGATTGCCATTCTAACTGGAATGAGTAGGTATCTCATTGTGGTTTTGATTTGCATTTCTCTGATGGCCAGTGATGATGAGCATTTTTTCATATGTTGGTGGGCTGCATAAATGTCTTCTTTTGAGAAGTGTCTGTTCATATCCTGTGCCCACTTTTTGATGGGGTTGTTTTTTTCTTGCAAATTTGTTTAAGTTCTTTGTAGATTCTGGATATTAGCCCTTTGTCAGACAGATAGATTGCAAAAAATTTCTCCCATTCTATGGGTTACCTGTTCACTCTGATGATAGTTTCTTTTGCTGTGCAGAGCTCTTTAGTTTAGATCCCATTTGTCAAGTTCGGCTTTTGTTGCCATTGCTTTTGGTGTTTTAGACATGAAATCTTTGCCCATGCTTATGTCCCGAATGGTGAATGGTATTGCCCAGGATTTCTTCTAGGATTTTTATGGTCCTTGGTCTTACATTTAAGTCTTTGGTCCATCTTGAGTTGATTTTTGCGTAAGACGTAAGGAAGGGGTCCAGTTTCAGTTTTGTGTATATGGCTAGCCAGTCTTCCCAACACCATTTATTAAACAGGGAATCCTTTCCCCATTACTTGTTTGTGTCAGATTTGTCAAAGAACAGATGGTTGTAGATGTGTGGTGTTATTTCTGAGGCCTCTGCTCTGTTCCATTGGTCTATATATCTGTTTTGGTACCAGTACCATACTGTTTTGGTTACTGTAGCCTTGTAGTATAGTTTGAAGTCAGGTAGCATGATGCCTCCAACTTTGTTCTTCTTGCCAAGGATTGTCTTGGCTTGCGGGCTCTTTTTTGGTTCCATATGAAGTTTAAAGTAGTTTTTTCCAGTTCTGTGAAGAAAGTCAGTGGTAGCTTGATGGGGATAGTATTGAATCTATAAATTACTTTGGAAAATATGGTCATTTTCATGATAGTGATTTTTCCTATTCATTAGCATGGAATGTTTTTCCATTTGTTTATGTCCTCTCTTATTTCCTTGAGCAGTGGTTTGTAGTTCTCTTTGAAGAGGTCCTTCACATCCCTTGTAAGTTATATTTCTAGGTATTTTTTTCTCTTTGTAGCAATTGTGAATGAGAGTTCACTCATGATTTGGCTCTCTGTTTGTCTGTTATTGGTGTATAGGAATGCTTGTTATTTTTGCACATTGATTTTGTATCCTGAGACTTTGCTGACGTTGTTTATCAGCTTAAGGAGATTTGGGGCTGAGATGATGGGGTTTTCTAAATAGACAATCATGTCATCTGCAAATAGAGACAATTTAACTTCCTTTTTGAATACTTTTATTTCTTTCTCTTGCCTGATTGCCCTGGCCAGAACTTTCAATACTATGTTGAATAGGAGTGGTGAGAGAGGGCATCCTTGTCTTGGGCCCGTTTTCAAAGGGAATGCTTCCAGTTTTTGCCCATTCAGTATGATATTGGCTGTGGGTTTGTCATAAGTAGCTCTCATTATTTTGAGATACGTTCCATCAATACCTAATTTATTGATAGTTTTTAGCATGAAGGGGTGTTGAATTTTGTGGAAGGCCTTTTCTGCATCTATTGAGATAATCCTGTGGTTTTTGTCATTGGTTCTGTTTATGTGATGGATTACATTTATTGATTTGTGTATGTTGAACCAGCCTTGCATCCCAGGGATGAAGCCAACTTGATCATGGTGGATAAGCTTTTTAATGTGCTGCTGGATTCGGTTTGCCAGTATTTTTTTGAGGATTTTCTCATGGATCTTCATCAGCAATATTTGCCTAAAATTTTCTTTTTTTGTTGTGTCTCTGCCAGATTTTGGTATCAGGATGATGCTGGCCTCATAAAATGAGTTAGGGAGGATTCCCTCTTTTTCTATTGTTTGGAATAGTTTCAGAAGGAATGGTACCAGCTCTTCTTTGTGACTCTGGTAGAATTCGGCTGTGAATCCATCTGGTCCTGGACTTTTTTTGGTTGGTAGGCTATTAATTACTGCCTCAATTTCAGAACTTGTTATCGATTTATTCAGGGATTCGACTTCTTCCTGGTTTAGACTTGGGAGGCTGTATAGCTGCCTGGATTTCTATCTTCTTTTCCTGCTGAAAGTGATGTGGGGATCTGCCTTTTCCTTTCTTGCATAAATAATTATTTTGCAATGTTACTTGCCCTGACTGTCAGCAGATGATTTTGACGCTTGGATTTGACAGCCTTGGCAGGGTCTGCATAGGATGGAATGAGGACAGAGCCCCATATAAAAGGTGAGGACAATCTGAGCTTTTCCCTAGGGATAGAGCAAACCATACGGACCAGTTCAAATCAGGGAGTAATTGGAAACTGAACTGCAATCCCTGGTATGTAACTGGAGCTAGACCCACAATGTGCAATACAGTGGCCACTAGTCTCATACTGGCCAAAATACCAACTCTTTCAGTCAATTCAGTGGAAAAAATTAGCCAAGAGGTTTTAATGCCAAGTAGACACATCAAATTGAAATGCGACTAATTTGTATTGAGATATGCTCTAAGGGTAAAATGCACACTTGATTTCAAAGAGTTAGTATTAAAAAAATGAAAGTTATCTAATTAATTATTTTATTTGGTTTTTCCGTAAGTTAATGGGTTACAGGTGGTATTTGGTTACATGAGTAAGTTTTTTAGTGGTGATTTGTGAGATTTTGGTGCACCCATCACCTGAGCAGTATACACTGCATCACATTTGTAGCCTTTTTGAGTGTGTGTGTGTGTGACGGAGTCTTGCTCTGTCACCCAGGCTGGAGTTCAGTGGTGTGATCTCGACTCACTACAAACTCCGCCTCCCGGGTTCAAGTGATTCTCCTGCTTCAGCCTCCCAATAGTTGGAATTACAGGTATGTGCCACCATGCCCAGCAAATTTTTGTATTTTTAGTAGAAACAGGGTTTCACTCTGTTGGCCAGGCTGGTCTTGAACTCCTGACCTCAGGTGATCTGTCTACCTCGGCCTTCCAAAGTGCTGAAATTACAGGTGTGAGCCACTGCACCCAGTCTCATATTTGTAGTCTTTTATCCCTTGCCCCCCTCCTACTCTTCCCCCAAGTCCCCAAAGTCCATTGTATAATTCTTCTGCCTTTGCGTCCTCATAGCATAGCTCCCCATATCAGTGAGAACATACCATGGTTGGTTTTTCATTCCTGAGTTACTTCATTTAGAATAATAGTCTCCAGTCTCATCCAGGTCACTGCAAATGCTAATTCGTTGTTTTTTATGGCTGCGTAGTATTCCATTGTGTGTGTGTGTGTGTGTGTGTGTGTGTGTGTGTGTGTGTATCTATCTATCTATCTATCTATCTATCTAATCTATCTATATACTGGTTATATATATAAGGAATCTCCACACTGTTTTCCATAGTGGCTCTACTAGTTTACACTCCCACCAGTAATGTAGAAGTGTTCCCTTTAGTTTAATTGGGTCCCAGCTATTTATCTTTGTTTTTATTTCATTTGCTTTTGGGTTCTTGGTCATGAAATCCTTGCCTAAGCCAATGTCTAGAAGGGTTTTTCCATTATTATCTACTAGAATTTTATAGTTTCAGGTCTTAGGTTTAAGTCCTTAATCCATCTTGATTTGATTTTTGTATAAGGTGAGAGATGAAGATCCAGTTTCATTCTCCTCCATGTGGCTAGCCAATTATCCCAGCACCATTTGTTGAATAAGGTGTCCTTTCCCCACTTCATGTTTTTGTTTGCTTTGTCGATAATCAGTTACCTGTAAGTATTTGGATTCATTTCTGGGTTTTCTACTGTATTCCACTGGCCTATGTGCCTATTTTTATACCAGTACTACACTGTTTTGGTGACTATGGTCTTATAGTGTGAAATCAGGTAGTGTGATGCCTCCAGATTTGTTCTTTTTGCTTAGTCTTACTTTGGTTATGCGGGCTTTTTTTTTGGTTCCATATGAATGTTAGAATTGTGTTTTCTAACTCTGTGAAGAATGATGGTGGTATTTTGATGGGGATTGCATTGAATTTATAGATTGCTTTTGGCAATATGATCATTTTCACAATATTGATTCTACCCGTCCATGAACATGGAATGTGTTTCCATTTGTTTTTGTCGTCTATGATTTCTCTCAGCAGTGTTGTGTAATTTTCCTTGTAGAGGTCTTTTGACTCCTTGGTTAGGTATATTCCTAAGTATTTATTTTATTTTATTTTGCAGCTATTTTAAAAGGAGTTGAGTTCTTGATTTGATTCTCCACTTGGTTACTGTTGGTGTATAGAAGAGCTACTGATTTGTGTACATTCATCTTGTATCTGGAAACTTTGCTGAATTCTTTTATCAGTTCTAGGAGCTTTCTGGAAGAGTCCTCTGGGTTTTCAAGGTAAACGATCATATCATCAGCACACAGTGACAGTTTGACTTCCTCTTTACCGATTTGGATGCCCTTGATTTCTTTCTCTTGTCTGACTGCTCTGACTAGGACTTCCAGGACTATGTTGAAGAGGAGTGGTGACAGTGGACATCTTTGTCTCTTTCCATTTCTCAGAGGGAATGCTTTCAGCTTTTCCCTTTCAGTATTATGTTGGCTGTAGGTTTGTCATAGATGGCTTTCATTACATTAAGGTATATCCCTTGTATGCCGCTTTTGCTGAGAGTTTTACTCATAATGGGATGCTGGATTTTGTTGAATGCTTTTTCTGCATCTATTGAGATGTTCGTATGATTTTTGTTTTTAATTCTGTTTATGTGGTGTATCACATTTATTGACTTGTGTATGTTAAACCATCCCTGCATCCCTTTTGTGAAACTCACTTGATTATAGTGGATTATCTTTTTGATATGTCGTTGGATTCATTTAGCTAGTATTTGTTAAGGATTTTAGCATCTATGTTCATCAAGGATATCAGTCTGTAGTTTTCTTTTTTGGTTGTTCTTTCCTGGTTTTGGTATTAGGGTGATGCTGGCTTCATAGAATGAATTAGGGAGGGTTCCTTCTTTCTGTCTTGTGGAATAGTGTCAAAAGGATTGGTACCAATTCTTCTTTGAATGTCTGGTAGAATTCTGTTGTGAATCCGTCTGGTGCTGGACTTTTTTTGTTGGTAATTTTTAAATTACTGTTTCAATCTTGCTGCTTGGTTTTGGTCTGTTCAGGGTATCTAATTCTTCCTGATTTAAGCTAGGAGAGTTGTATTTTTCCAGGAATGTATCAATCTCTTCTAGGTATTCTAGTTTATGTGCGTGACGGTATTTATAGTAGCCTCGGATGATCTTTTGTATTTCAGTGGTGTCGGGTGTAATATCTCCTGTTTCGTTTCTTAGTGAGGTTATTTGGATTTTCTCTCTTCTTTTCTTGGTTAATCTTGCTAATGGTCTATCAATTTTATTTATCTTTTCAAAGAACCAGCTTTTTGTTTCATTCGTCTTTTGTATTTTTTGTTTGTTTGTTTCAATTTCATTTAGTTCTGCTCTGAACTTTGTTATTTCCTTTCTTCTGCTGGGTTTGGGTTTGGTTTGTTCTTCTTTCTCTAATTCCTTTAGGTGTGACCTTAGATTGTCTGCTTGTGCTCTTTCAGACTTTTAGATGTAGGCATTTAGGGCTGTGAACTTTCCTCTTAGCACCACCTTAGCTGTATCCCAGAGGTTTTGATAGGTTGTGCGCATTGTGAATTTTAGCTTCAGATCAACTGCAAGAACAAGTAAGCAATCCTGAGAGGACCCAGAGACCCACTGAAGGAAGCGGACTGCTCCTGCAGGACCTGGGAGATACCCCAAATACTGTTAGTGACCCAACAGCGAAAGTGGGAAAGGGAGACCCTCCTCTCCTGAATGTGCACCCCCACTGAAGAAGCTGAAGATCTGTTTGCAGGACAAGTTTCCCACTTTACCTGGAGCTGAGTCAAGTTAGAGAGCCAAGCTCAGCAAAATACAGGGGTAAACGGAGCAGCAGAAATGCCCTGGGAGCTTGCTGGTTCCCCAAGCAGACCATTCCCACCTGGCACCACAGGGATCCATCGGGAGAGTGGCCAGAGGAGCAGGGTGTAAAACTCCACAGGGAGAAGGAATTCTCTAGCTGAACTTTGTAACAATTCGAGTGGGTGGGGCGAGAAGCCTCCTGGCCAGAACTCTGGGGAGGGTGTGAATCCAGCATGCAGACTTCACAGGCGGGGGAAGAACTAAAGCCCTTTCCTTTTGCAGCTGTGAGGCAGAAAGCCTCGGCAAGTTTTCAAGCCCATCTCGGCCTCCGCCTGGAAACAGACGCAGGGCTGTTGGGGACACGGTGGGAGTGGGACCAGTCCTTTGGTTTGAGTGGGAGCTAGGTGAGGCATGTGACTGCCGGCTTTCCCCGACCTCCCTGACAACCTGCATGACTCAGCAGAAGCAGCCATAGTCGTCCTAGGTACACAACTCCAGAGACCTGGGACTCTCACCCCCATCCCCCTCAGCAGCCAAAGCAAGACACATCCAAAGAGAGTCTGAGCTCAGACATGCCTAGCCCCGTCCCCACCTGATGGTCCTTCCCTATCCTCTCTGGTAGCTGAAGACAAGGGGCATATAATTTCGGGAGTCCTAGGGCCCTGCCCATTGCTTGTCCCTCTCCACATCTACTACAGCTGATGCTTTCTTATTAATAATTTTATATCGCTTTTATGTTAAAGTGATAATATTTTAGATATATTCTGTTAAATGTATTTTCAAATTGATCTCATCTGTTTCTTTTTACCTTTTTTAACGAGACTACTGGAGAAACAAAAATTACCTATGTGGCTTGCATTTTACATCTGTTGGCAGTGGCTGATCTAGAATCTTGCAATGCGGAGGCATGAAGTGAACCTCAGGAATTGAGTTACCATTCCATAGTCGAATCTCTCAACCTTCATTTCCTTGTCCACTTATTTCTGGTAACAGGGACCTGAATGAATGGCTGTTGTCACCGGACTTGCTGGCCAGTGGGAGCCTCGGGGTCTGCTCTTGTTCCAGAGCACTGAGGCATGGGTGATGAGGAGATATATTATTAACTTACTGTTACTAGTGGAAAATGCTGTGTTGCCAAATGCTGCTCTCATGAGGTGGATAAAGAAACTTTCAGTTAATTTTTAGATGCCCAAATAAATCCTGTTTTTCCCTCCCGCTGCAACAAAAATATTGCAATAATAAAGCATGTGTGTCAACCAAAAAGTATCCCAAAGTCTTTTGCGCCTGTAGGGAGACCTGCTGCCAATAAGGCATTAAATCTGAGGGAAACATTTCTGCAATTACTGATCAAATACAATACAGCTAAATTTCACCTCCAGCATATCATTTTGATAATGGGTATGGAAATTATCCATTCAATAGCTATTCAAAAATAACTCAGGAAGATTGGTTACTAGATGCTTCACAGACCTTCAGAATAATTCTTTCTAATCAGGCTGGTGAGAATTCAATAGGCAACATTTGCCTTGGACAAAATAACCTTTCGGTAGGTTGCAAGGCTGTGGGCTTGCTCCTTTTCCCACTTGCCGTCCAGGAGGTGAAAATGCAAACAGGCAAAAAGGCAGAGACTATTTCCTTGTGGGTCAAACTGCTGCCCAATACCCAACCGAAGCTCAGTGCAGACAGCTGTGCCTGCAAGTTAAGTGAGGCGCCTTAGTACTTATCAATCAGGAATCAGCAGGGCTTCTAGAGTTGTCCTCATTAAATTTAAAGTATATTCTCTCCCCAGTAGCAAACGTCCCCATTGCCATCCATTTCTGCACAGCCAATTTTAGGCAATCAAAGAGTGTTGGCTTCATCACTGTCTCTGAACAGATTTCCAGTTTGACACAGCTCTTCCCAGCTTGCCTGATCTTTGACAACCAGTAGCTGTCTTCCTCTGGTCGCCACCAACTCATTGCTGCCTCTAAGCCATTTCTTATCCTCTTAACTTCTTACTGCCTTTCACTGGTCAGGCTGTTTTTGTCTATAAAAGATGCCACTCTTACCTGTTCTAACATAAATGCTCCTCCATTCTTATTCATTTCTGGGTCACCCATATCCTAGTTCTCATTTAGTACACCGTAGATGCGTAATGTTTGATGTCCACTTGCTCACTTACTCAAGAAGGTCATAAGGAGAGGTTAAAGGGAATACAGTTACTGACTGGAATCAGGAAATATTGCTCAATACCTGATTAGTTACATGACACCCAGGCAAGTCACTTAACCAATCTGTGTCTCAGTTTCCTCAACTGTAAACTGGAAATAATTATAACTCCTTCTTCATAGGGTTATTGTGAGTCTTAAATGAGAGACTTGTAAAGTGTAAAGTGTTGGCCAGGCACGGTGGCTCACACCTGTAATCCCAGTACTTTGTGAGGCTGAGGCAAGCAGATTACTTGAGGTCAGGAGTTCAAGATCAGCCTGGACAACATGGCGAAACCCCATCTCTACAAAAAATTCAAAAATTAGTCGGGCTTGGTGGTGCATGCCTGTAGTCTCAGCTACTCAGGAGACTAAGGCATGAGAATTGCTTGAACCTGGGAGGTGGAGGTTGCAGTGAGCTGAGATTGAGCCACTCACTCCAGCCTGGACAACAGAGCAAGAAACTGTCTCTAAATAAATAAATAAATAAAGTATAAAGTGTTAGAGAGTTTTGTTCAGTCATTCATCAAGCACTTAATGAGCCCCTATTTTGTGCAAAGGACAAAATCAGGAATGAGCTATTAATGGCAAACAAGGTCCATTTCTTACCTTCAGGGAGCTCACACCCCGGGGCAGGGCCTGCACATGCAGCTAACTCTTACAAGCGGCAATATGAGATGAGTGCTGTAGGTGATGCAAGTAGATATGATTATAAAAACCAGGAGCGGAGAGATTCATTCTGAGCTTGGGCTTGGAGGAGTGGTAGAGGGAGGGAAAATTCAGAGAGGAGGTAACATTTATAATGAGCCTGAAGGATGACATGGGTTTTGATAGACCAAAAGTGGGGCAATGAAAGGCAAAGTGCGAGTGTTGAAAGGCCAGAGACAGATTTGGGAGATACCTGAGCACTTAGTGTGTCTGGAGAGCAACGTTTAGAGGGGACTGCAGGAAGACACACACGGCTGCAGCATTTGAGTTCCAGTCCTATAACTGAGGGTAAGCTAAATAAAGTTTTTGGAGCAGTTTTGCACTTTGGAAAGCTCATTGCAGTGGTTGACTGGGGAGTGGAAGGAATGTGTACAGGACTAGAGATAGGAAGAGCAGGCAGGAGATTACTCTAATAAAAATCCCTATGGATTCCTCAGAGCCCTAGTCCCAAGACAGGCTCTGTGAAGCCTGGCCTCTGTGGCCAAATGTTTAGGAAGTGCTACATATTGTAGGTCCCTCTTGAATGTTTATAACACATATTAACATATTCTTCTAGTCTCTAGGAAGTCTTTATTTTTTCAAATTTCTTTATTTTTAAAATTGACATAAAATTGTATGTATTGTGTACAACATGATATTCTGAAGTGTATATATGTACGTTGTGGAATGGTTCAACCTGGTCAATTAACACATTCATTGCCTCACATAGTTATAATTTTTGCTATGGCAACATTTAACATCCATTCTCTTAGCCTTTTTAAAGAATGAAACATATCACCATTAACTACAGTTACCATACTGTCCTATAGATCTCTCGAACTTACTCCTCCTATCTATGATTACGTACCCATTGAGCAACATCTCCCCAACCTCCCCTCCTCCATAGCCATGCCAACCTCTGGTAGCCACCAATTCTACTCTCTACTTCTATGAAATCAACTTTTTTATATTCCACATATGAGTGAGATCATGTGGTATTTGTCTTTCTATGTCAGGCTTATTTCATTTAATGTCCCCAGATTCATCCATGTTGCCACAAATGTCAGGATTTCCTTCTTTTGTAAGACTGAATAATATTCCATTGTGTATGTTTATCACATTTTCTTTATCCATTCGTCCATCAACGGGCAGACTGTTTTCATGTCTTGGCTATTGTGAATAACACTGCAATGAACATGGGAGTGCAGGTATCTCTATGAGGTGCTGATTTTATTTCCTTTGGGTAGATACCCAGAAGAGGGATTGCTGGATCATATGATAGTTCAATTTTAATTTTTCTGAAGAACCTCCATACTGGTTTCCATTAATAGCTGTACTAATTTACATTCCCATGAACAGTATGCAGGGGCTACCTTTTCTCCACATCTTTGTCAACACATTTTGTCTATCTTTTATCTTTTTGATAATAGCCATTCTAACAAGAATGAGGTGATATCTCAATATGGTTTTGATTTATACTTCCTTCATGTGTTTAGGAAATGAAAAAAGAAATAATTGACCACAGAATTCCTTTTTTCCCTTACAGTAGACTTGAAAAATTAGGCCTGGCGTGGTGGCTCACGTCTGTAATCCCAGCACTTTGAGAGGCTGAGGCAGGTGGATCACCTGAGATCAGGAGCTCAAGACCAGCCTGGCCAACATGGTGAAACCCTGTCTTTACTACAAATACAAAAATTAGCCGGGTGTGGTGGTGGATGCCTGTAATTCCAGCTACTTGGGAGGCTGAGGCAGGAGAATCATTTAAAGCGGGCAGATGGAGGTTGCAGTGAGCTGAGATCATGCCATTGCACTCCAGCCTGGGTGACAAGAGTGAAACTCCGTCTAAAAAAAAAAAAAATTAGTGTCCATCTGTGTCAAGGTCATGAAAGACAATGAAAGACCTAGAAATTGTTACAGATTGGAAGATTAAGCTTTGGTGACTCAATGCCATGTAGGATCCTGGATTGGGGCCTGGAAAAGAAAAAAAGGACGTTAGTGAAAAAACTGGTGAAATCCAAGTAAAGTTTGGAGTTAATAACATTTTGCTAATGCTAATTTCTTAGTTTTGACAAATTTACCCCGGTTATGTAAGATGTTAACATCAGGAGAGGGTAAATTGAACAACATGCAGAAATTCTCTGCACTCTGCAATTCTTCTATAAATCAGAAATGAACTCAAAATAAAAAGGTTTTTTTTTGTTGTTGTTGTTGTTTTGAGACAGAGTCTCACTCTGTTACCCAGGCTGGAGTGCAGTGGCACAATCTCCGCTCACTGCAACCTCCGCCTCCCGGGTTCAGGCCATTCTCCCGCCTCAGCCTCCCGAGTAGCTGGGACTACAGGTGCCTGCCACCACACCTGGCTATTTTTTTTTTGTATTTTTAGGAGAGATGGGGTTTCACCGTGTTAACCAGGATGGTCTCAATCTCCTGACCTCGTGATCCTCTCATCTCGGCCTCCCAAAGTGCTGGAATTACAGGCGTGAGCCACCGAACCCAGCCAAAATAAAAAGTTTTTAAAAGTACTAGTGTTCACCAAAACCAACCCTGAGAAATTATGGTATAAATTGATTTTAAGTACAACTGAGGTTTAATAATGTATTTCATTTTCTTAACATTGGGAAATAAAAATATTCCTTTATTTTTACTAGACAAAACTCTTCTTGAACATTTTACTACTTATGTAAATAAAATGTCTAGCACATCACTGAGATGCAATACATTCTAGTCCCCCTTTCCATCCCTTTCTTCAATTTAGAAAAGAAAATTGCTGAGTGTTTATTTAGAAACACTATTTTATTTAACCAAAAAGTTACTGTTTAAAAGTTGGAGAGCTGCATGAAAACTTGCTCCCTTTCCACAGCAGGTAGAAAAGATGGAAAAATGCCTTTAATACTTGGTTATGAAGTCTTTCTAGGGCAGCAGGAGCTGACACTGTGCAATGGCCAATGTTCTGCTATATAACTGTGTTAATTAAATAATAGATAAGAAAGCTTGTGATAATGTTGTGTTTTAAGCAACTAAAATGACCTCATAAATTTGCAGGGTGTGGAATAAATATGTATATAACTGATACGAGATCAAAAGAAATTACAGTTTAGAAGGAAATTGGGAACATAAAATACAGAAGTGGAGCTGCCATTCACGGGTGCAAGTGATAGCGTTCACCACTGAAACACACACATGCACACACTTGTGTTCCCCTCCTTCTCGGCAATCCACCAGCTTTAGGATTTGCCAGCAGTGATGGGCAAATGATCACTAATGGGCTTAAACCAAATCAACAGCACTTAAAGAGGGAGCAGCCCAAGTGGCTTGTGGGTCAGTCTGGGGAATACTGCCAAACTGTGTGTGTGGTAGGGGAATGAGAGGTAATGCTGCTGCTTCTTGAAAAATCTAGGCTTCCAGGCTCTTGACCGTCAGTATTTATACCCCAAGGTGAGTCACAACAACCTGTATTTCTGAGGGGACCACGATAAAAACCCCATGTCAGGTCAAGTGAGGCAGAGGATGTTGTGTACCCAAGCTGGGCCTAGAGCAGTCAGGAAAACACTAAAGTGGAAAATTGCTCCTAGAGGGGATACAAAGCCAAGGGAGCTGCCCTGACCAGCAGGGATTCGGGTTCAAGATAAACAGTTGCCCATCCAAGGCACCAGTATCAAGGAATAAGACTTTCCTTGCTAATGTTCATGATGTAAATGGCATTATTTTACTCTGTGCTGTTAGGGCTCCTGAGGAGGCCAACCTAAGATCTAAATGTAGCTAGAAGAAAGCAGATTTTAGATCAAAATCTAAAAGTGATAAGAGTTGGCTAAAGATAGATTTTGCTGCCTCAGGGCATAGTGAGTTCATTCTGGGAATGTTTGAAGCAGAAGTGAAATGCTTCTTCTTCAAATGGAAATGCCTCCATTTGTCAGCAAAGGTGTGGAAGGGAATCCAACATACTTGGAGAAGCTCAAAGGACTCTACTCAAAGCAAAGCTCCTTTTTTTTTTTTTGAGTCAAAGTCTCTGTCACCCAGGCCGGAGTAGAGTGATGCCATCTCGGCTCACTACAGCCTCCGCTTTCCAGGGTCAAGCAGTGCTCCTACCTCAGCCTCCCAAATAGCTGGGATTACAGGCATGTGGCTAATTTTTGTATTTTTAGTGGAAACGTGGTTTCGCCATGTTGGCCAGACTGGTCTCGAACTCCTGACCTCAAATGATCCACCTGCCTCAGCCTCGCCAAGTGCAGGGATTATAGGCATGAGCAACCATGCCCAGTCAAAGATCCATTTATTTAACGTTGGCAAACAAAGACACACTCATATGTATACACACACATACCTGCCCTCAATTCAAGGCCCTCATAGCAAGCTGAGTTGACATTATTAGGTTGGTGCAAAAGTAATTGCGATTTTGCCATTACTTTTAAATGGCAAAACATGCAATTGTTTTTGCACCAACCTAATAGTTTAAATGTACCACCAGGTGAGTGTGTGTATGTAGGAGTATGTGTTGTGTGCACATTGTTGTGGCAGGAGTCACGTAATGTAAGAGGCAGTGAAGATTCTGTTGATATGGAAAACCAACCACTGTAACTTCTTTTTGAGTGATGGTCACTTAGTTCTTCCTTATGAAGTCCCAACACTCCTGTTCGACTGAAAAAGAAGGGAGATGAATATTCCCACTAGTTGATGACAATTATAAAAATAATTAATATTTATTAAATGCTCATTATGTTTTGGGCTAATAATTCTACCTACATTTAATTATTTAATCCACATCACAGCTTTTTGAAATATTCACTATGTTCACTCCCATTTTACAGATGAATAAATTGAGGCTCAGAGAAGTTAAAGGATTTACCAAGATCCCACAGCTGTAGATAGCAGAGGACATGAACTTATGCAGTCCTGCTCCAGAGCCTGTGCTATTAACTACTGAACAATACTGCCAATACTTAAATTTTTACTTAAATCAGGATGGTCAGGACCTAGGAAAGCAAACTGCTTTTTGAGGATCTATAGCTTCAAGAGAGAAGAAAGAGTTGTGGCCTGGCAGGCAAGGACCTCTTTTGAAACTTGTTCGGCATAACCTTCATGTCAGGCCTGTAGGTCCATCACGCAGTGGCAGTGTCCCTGGGACAGACAAGGGCATGCTCTTCCATAGGTACTAGGGAAAGGTCTGGCTGTCCTCTTTTCCAGAACAGCTAGGGGATAGGAACTCTGGGGGCGAAGGTGCTTCTCTCTTTCCCAGCCCGGAGTTGGGGAGATAGCTTGATTTACTCCCCTCTTTTTTAATCTGGAAAATGGTAATGAAAATCAGATCCTTTCACTGAGTTGTGTTGTATATCATTAAGTATCCTGTTTTGAAAACACATCTCTGTCAAAGCCACGATCAAATTAAGACCCAGCTTCACGGATCCACCATTCCTGGAATTTCTCCCAACTAAAGAAATGAATCATAGGATCACACACTTAAGGACTGACAAAAAGTAGAATTTAAAACTGTAGAAAAGATACTTAGTATTTGAATATCATTCTATCTAAGCACATAAATAGAAACAAACAGAAAATGTATCATCGTATCTGAAAGCAGTTCTGTAGTCTCCTTGGACTTCTCTCTAAAAGTAAAGTTCTCTCAGAGACTGCAGACAGGATACATCCACTCTCAGTTATTTGGCTGGTTTTGCCATAAAGGAAAGATTAATTAATGACCTCTACAGTTCTATGTGTAACTATCTTCAAATGTATTCACCCATATTTTACTTCATTTTCTTTGTTGCTTTCCCATAGAAGAGACAACAGGGTACATATTCCTGTAGAACAATAGATTATTATCCTAATTATAGTTGCCTGGTGTTTTCTACACTTTTACCATTTTATTAAAAACAATTATCTGAGAAACACCAATCTTTTGTAATACCTACCCTATTGTTCTCATTTCTCTCTGATTCTGATTAGGTCTTTTCAAAGGGTATTTTATTCATAATTATAGACTGTAGGGCAATTGCTCAGAAACTGAGTCCAGGAGATATTTTGTTAAGCTTAATTTTTCTTGTACTTCTTGATCCAATTATATCTTTAGTTTTTAAAAACTACTAGCAACTTAATAAACCAATTTCTTTTCTATAAGCCAAACGTATTGTTAGTAATAATCATCATTCAAGATGTTTTAAAAAAGTGAATATTTTAGAAAAGTATGAAATGGTAAATAGGATTTTGTGTAATAAAATTCATCTATCCCTTGTACATATGAAATGGCAAATATGATCTTTTGTAATAAAATTCATCTATCCCTTGTACATAAATAACTGAAAAAATGTACCTTAAATTCAAGCATTCTTCCCTGATTATGGGGAGCACTTAATAGGTATTTTACGTAGGCTTTTGATCATCTCAGAAAAAAACATCTATGGCATTGGGTCTTTGTTTTTAAAAAGTCAGGATCAGTCAAGAGGTACCTGGGTGAATAAAGAGGCTGATCAATGAATCTAAAGTGGAGAACAGGGAACAGATCTGGGTTAGGGGCTTCAAGTGACAACTCCTTGCAGTATAGTGGGCAGGAGCATCTAGATACAAAATATCCAGTTTCTCAACTTCCAAACTTTGTGACCATGCCCCAGAGTAATACATTTAACATCACCACTGGTACACACACACAACATACTTACTCTTTGACTACCTGGGAGGCACTCCTACATTTTCTATCATGTATTATCCTATCTCTACCTCAACCCATTTCTTTTCTTTCTATTGCATTTTTTTTTAATGCTGCATGTAATTGCATGGCCCACCCATGGATCGTGACCAGCAGTTTAAAAAGTAGAGCTCTTGGTAAGATTGGAGGTGACAGAAGGGTCATGCTGGGGATGATTGATGACAAAACTCTTTTTTGGCCATCCTCTCTGCATTGCCCTAGTCTGGGTGCATGGGGCTGAGTGTTTCATGGCTTACTGGGAGACAGCAGCTCTCTCCACTCCTGAATTATTGCTTTTCATATAGGTTTCAGAGACTCAAGTTCATAAAGTCCCCTCAACATCTCTATTGACTCCCAAAGATGTCCATTTGTTTATGTTTTCTTCAGCCCTGCCCTGTAATCTCTGAGGCTGTGTCTGGGACCTCTGAAGTCTAGCCCAGTGAGTAGTTTATCTGATGGTTGGGGGAGTCACTGGGGTGGAAGGATATGTCATCTGAGTATGAATTGGATCTAAATACAAGTGTCCACAAAAGTGACAGGACTACTAACTGTACTTCACTCTCAGTTTCCTGCTTTTATATGTAATGAAAAAATAGTAATTCTTTCAAAAACTAAAGGAATATCAGCCAGGGTAATTAGAATTACTATTTTAAAATATTACTAAAATTTCATGTTTGTTTTGGAAACATTTGAAAATGTAAGAAAGCAACAGTAATTTTTTTAACTTTTATTTTAAGTTCAGCGGTACAGGTGAAGGTCTGTTAATAGGTAAACTTGTGTCATGGAGGTTTGTTGTACAGATTATTTCCTCACCTAGGTATTAAGCCTAGTACCTATTAGTTATTTTTCCTGATCCTCTCCCTCCTCCCACTCTCCACCTTCCAATAAGCCACAGTGTGTGCTGTTCCTCTCTATGTGTTCTCATCATTTAGCTCCCACGTATAAGTGAGAAACTGTGGCATTTGGTTTTCTGTTTCTATGTTAGTTAAGCAAAAATAATTTTTAAAGTCCTCTCTAAATCTGCCATGTAAGAACTAAACACTGTCGACATCTATCACACCAGAGTTGTCCCTATGCTAACAAGTCGTACGGATATTTTGAAAAACAGTATCCTACTATACACACCAATTTTTCATTTAAAGATACATTGTGAACATCTTTATATATTCATAAAAATTCACTGAAATAACATTTTCCATGGCTACATGAGATCCTACTATATGGGTGTGTCATAATTTCTTTATTGTTGTCCATGTGGATTATTTCTTTTCTCTCTTTTTTTTTTTTTTTTTTTTTTTGAGATGACGTCTCACCAGACTGGAGTGCAGTGGCATGATCTCAGCTCACTGCAACCTCCACCTCCTGAGCTCAAGTGATTCTAATGCCTGCACCTCCCAAGTAGCTGAAATTATAGGAATGTACCACCAAACCCAGCTAATTTTTGTATTTTTAGGAGAGATGGGATTTCACCATGTTGGCCAGGCTGGTCTCAAACTCTTGACCTCAGGTGATCCACCCACCTCGGCTTCCCAATGTGCTGGGATTACAGGCATGAGTCACCATGCCCGGCCTGGATTATTTCCATTTTTCACTATTACACACAAACTGTTATAAACATCCTTGTGTAGACATCTGTTCATACCTTTTAAATTATTTCCTTTGGATAAATTCTTAGAATGGAATTGCTAGATTAGCATGAACACTCATGTTTAAGGCTCTTGACAATTATTTCCCAAATACTCTCCAGAAGGGGGTGTACCAATTTCAATGCTATCAGTAGTAAACAAAAGTGCTTGTTTCTTCATACTGTCACCAGCAATGGCTGTTGGTATGATTTGAATGTCCCTTCCAAAACTCATTTTTAAATTTAATTGCCATTGTGATGGTATAAAGAGGTGGGGCCATTGAAAGGTTATTAGGCCATGAGGGTTCTGCCCTCATGAATGAATTAATATCATAATGAGAGTGAGTTGTTATATAATCGAGTTTGGCCTTCTCTTACTTTCTTGCTCTCCCTTGCACTTCCTTGCATTCCACATTCTTCCATGGAATGATGCAGCACAAAGGTCCTTGCCAAATGCTGGTGCCATGTTCTTGGACTCTGCAGCCTGCAGAACTTTGAGCCAAATAAACTCCTTTTCTTTATAAAGTACCCTGTCTGTGCTATTCTGTTATAGCAACACAAATGGAACTAAGATATGAGTTCTCATTCTTTACAGCTTTAGCCAATATAATTGGCAAAAACGTAGGAGAGTCTATTCTCAATCAGATTTTAAGTCATTTCAGAATTTCTCCAAGATACCCCAAGTACTCCATTTTAGTACCTTCCTTTCAGCATATGTATTGTCAAAATGGCTTCCAAAAACTCTATCCTGATTTATTCTCTCCCTAGTTGTGTGTGTCTTCTTTTTAAAAATCTCTTACCAACTCTGGGTATTAGTATTCATTTCCATTTTTGTCAGTCTGATAACTGGCCACTTTAGTTGAATACTTAGTGAAATTCTTTACTTGACATCAACAATGGATGAGAATTCTGAATGTTGCCACTTTGAACAGCTTGTGAGTGGCTCCTAACATTGACTAGTATTTCCTGTTGAGCCTTTTACATGCTCTCAGACTTCAGGATGCCAGGCATGGCAGAGGTCTTCAGGCACTGGTGGCTTCAGTTGTCCAGGGAGATTTGGCCCACAGTAACAGGTGACTGTGTTCTTTCACTCCTTTTGGCCCTTACCATGGGCACTTGTTATTAAAACTTTATTGGAATAGTCTCTGATCCGAGATGCTGAGATCCTGGGATAGGTAGGTTTTCTTCTGTTTGAAATGTATGGAAAGTGCCAAAAGGAGATGAGAACTTGACATGGGATTCTCTGGGGACCCCAAGCTATAAGCAAAGGGCATCTTTGAGTCCCAAATGGGAAGGCCTATGACTTAATTTTTCTATAAGCCTCTCTTTGGATAGCTAAGTCTCAAATTATGATTCATACTTGTTCATTAGTCTTCTGGGGACTAGTGAGGAACTCAGTTACTATCTGTGGGGTTGTCTCTGTTAGCAAATGCTCTTCAAATTTGAGCCAACTTTCCTGTCAACATTAAAATCCAGCTTTGTCACAATCCAGATACCTGGTCTTAAAACTTTTGAATCAAAATCTCCAGGGTAGGATCCAGGATGCAATTGTAAGCATTGCCTCAGGTGATTTGGAAGTGCTTTTAAATATGAGTAAAGAGCTCTCTTAGACTGCTCCTTAATTTTTATTGTGCATCAAAGTCACCCTGGAATCAAGTTAAAATGCAGATTCTGATTTAGTAGGTCTGAGTGGGGTCAGTGATCCTCCATTTCTAATAAGCTCCCAAGTAATAACTATGCTGCTTGTCTGCAGACTACACTTTGATGTACCAAGGCTCCAATCCATGATCTTCTACTAACTAGTTGGGATTACTTCTGTTTTAGAGTGTGGGGAACAAAAGAGATCAGAGAATGCATTGCAGAAGGGAGACATTTCAGCTGGGCTTAAGGATGAGTAGGAGCAGAGGAGAGATGGGGAATGGTGTTTCTGAGAGGTCATCTGGTCCTATCAAATTTAAAATTTTTAACTTACCCGCTCTTGGAGCTTCTGTGGGACTCAATGTTTTCTGTAACTCTAATCTTCAGGATCAAAAGCTTCAAATCATCTTGACCAACCATGTCTTAAGCTATATGTGGATCTGAAAGAGGAATCATTGTTTCTCTTTTGAAGGTTTTTGTGATTTAGAGATACAGTCTACCCTCAGAAGACACATAGGAAAATCGTTTAAAAGATTTCGAAAGTTTGATTTGAGAAAGAATGGAGAAAGCAGTGTGTTTTAATTTTTTAAACTGAGTTATAACACATATAATGAAGTGCGTCAACATTAAGTGTACAGCTCAGTAAACTTTCGTACATATGCATATCCATATAATCACCGCTGAAATCAAGATAGAGAAGGTTTCCAGCATCCCAGAAGGTTCATTCAGTGCTTCCATCCAGTCAACACTCCCTCAAAGGAAACTACTACTTTGACATCTCAAATCATAGATTAGTTTCCCTGTTCTTGAATTTCACTGAATGAAATGACACAGAATGTATTCTTCTATATGTGGCTTCTTTTGGTCAGCATTAAAATTTTGAGATTCCTCTGGGCTGTTGCATGCAATCTACTTTCAAAGAGATTCTCCTAAGGCTGGGCGTGGTGGCTCACGCCTGTAATCCCAGCACTTTGGGAGGCCAAGGCGGGTGGATCACCTGAGGTCAGTAGTTTGAGACCAGCCTGGTCAACATGGTGAAATACTACTAAAAATACCAAAAAAAAATTAGCCGGGCATGGTGGCTGGTGCCTGTAATCCCAGCTACTTGGGAGGTTGAGGCAAGAGAATCACTTGAACCTGGGAGGCAGAGGTTGCAGTGAGCCAAGATTACGCCATTGTATCTAGCCTGGGTAACAAGAGTGAAACTCTTTCAAAAAAAAAAAAAAAAAAAAAAAAAAAAAAAAAAAAAAAGGGAGACAGAGAGATAGAGAGAGATTTTCCTAAAATATTTGTAAACTTTGGTTTTTAGAAGATTGGAGAAAGACTGAGGTATTTTGAATGGGTACAACCACAAAGGAAGTGAAACAGCTGATGGGAACATTCAGAAGTGAATGAGACAAGATTGTCAGATCTCTTGGAGCCTCTCTTGGGCTTCTCTTCCTCCCTTTCCTGGATTACACTTACTGTTATTACATAGGCCTGCCAGAGACCATAGCTAGGAGGCAAGGCCTTGGGCTGAGCAATCTCTAGCCCTACAACCCCCTTCATTCAGCCACAGATTTGAACAGAAGGCTTTGAGTTCTGATTGAGAAGGCCTATGGCTTATATTTTCCATCAGCCTCTCTTTGGACACTTAGGTCTCCAGTTATAATTGACACTATTTCAGTAGGTTCCAATAGTTTTCTGTTTTGAGAGAGGCACTCTTGCAGGAATAACTGTAACACAAGAGGGTGTGAAAACATTATAAAGTAAAAAACAAGGGTGCTTCAGAAAGAGATTTGCAAGCAGAGTACACAGTGTAAGCAAAAATAGGATGAGGTGTGTGTGGCATTTTCATAGAATGATGAATCATCCAGCATGACTGGAGCATAAGAAGAAGGGAGTAAGAAAAAAAATACAAATACCAATCAAAACGCCAGTGGATAAAGAAGAATGAGAAGGAGGTGGGGTGGGGCATGGATAGATGATGCAAGTAATAGAAAATAGATCTGAAAGGTAAGTTGTGGTCACATTGAGGAGGCCTTAAATACTACTCTTAGGATGTTGAACTTCGTGGTAAAAGCAAAAACAGAACCACTGGATGTTTTGAGTAGAACTGGAAATTTGAGCAAGATGGTAGCTCTGAGGGCAACGTGAAAAATTGATTCAAGGTGGCTATAGAAGCTTCACTGGTACAAGTAGCATGACAAAGTAGTTAGCACATAGATTCTGGAGTCAGAAAAGCCTCAGTTCCAGTTCTGGTTGAAATTCTGGCCCTGCCATTTACCAATTGTGTGGCCTTAGGTATATTACCTAACCTCACTGAGCCTAAAGAATGAGGAAAACAATAACATCTACCTTTCAATGATATTGTGGGAATTAAAGGAGATCATGCAAATGAAGTACAAGGCACCTGGCCAGGTTCAGAGTAAGTGCTCAATAACTGGTATTGACTATTATAGTTAAGGGTATCTGCTAATGTGACCTTTGGGGTGCTGAGGCCTCTGAGAAGGGTGAGTTTGTACTAAGGAGGCTGATGCCTAAATCCTTTTTGTGCTGGTTCTGAGACAGTTCTTTCTGCTTTGTAACCTGTTCTCTTTGGGGCCCTGGAATGTGTTTGCTGCTGCAGAGAGGTCCCCTTTCTACCTGCTGGTTTGCCTGGCTTGTGATTCCCAGCTGTGTCCCAGAGAGCCCTGTGATTTAAGGTTGGACTTCAAGTATATCCTTACTTGCAATCCTTTGTCAGGTTTACTGTAGGAGTCCCATCCTGGGGGAGACCCAGAGTCCAGACAAAGAGCAGTGAGGTAGAGTGAAGATGCCTTAAAAGCTCAGCCCAGAAGCTCCCTGCAGCCTGCTCAATCGGTGAACTCCAGGAAGAACGTGGGATTTCTCATTTAGCCAATGGGGTTTTTCATTATTGCATCCCAGGACAAATCTGGAACCCTTTTTTCTCTTAAATGCCAATGACGTCTCAGACACAGAGACTTTGTTAGAGGTGTTGGGAATTCTCCATCCCAGCCACTTAAGTGGTGAGCTTTTGACAGACATAAAATCCACTCTTATTCAACTGGATTACATTGTACTCAACAGACAAAAATGGCAGCTCTGGAAGGCAGTGAGCTCTCCATTCCTGGAGGTTTTTAAACTAGACTATTGCTTGCTGGTGATATATATGTGTTGTGGAGGGTTGGGGGTTGATTAGAGTCAATTCCAGTGTTTTATAGGTTGTTGGACCAGATGACTCTCTAAAGTCTGATCTAGTTTTGAAGTTCTGTGATGTACTTAAGTTTGCCTGTGGACTTATTTGCCTACCCAGAGAAATCAGCCAATCTTTGCTGCTATTCAGCCGACAATAAAAACTGTCTTGTCATATCAGTTTTTCTGTAGATCCTGAACCCCTCTGGTTTAACAAGTTGTACTTCACCACTCAAATAGCAATGATCCTTACAGAAAAATTGGTGAGGGAAGTCCAAATCTGCCATTCACCCATTAACTCTGCCATGGGCTCCTTGTGGGGACAATACTCCTCCCAATAGGGAATAGGTCCAGAGAACCTACCATGTAGCTACTTCAGGGAGCTTTTCTATTGATGTCCACTTGCTGCCTGAGCTCTGTGGACTGTTCTCATTCCCAACAGGAAAAACTCATGGAGGGAATGAGAGGTGATGTACGGAGGGGCACCATGACTTGGTAGTTATGAACTTGAGCTCTAGGGCCAGACTTCCTGTCTTTAAAGCCTAGCTCTCTTCTTGACTAGCTTAACAAGCTTAGGCAAATTATCTAACCTCTTAGGGCCTCAGTTTTTCCATAAAGGGGCTAACTGGGTGTTCCCAGAAAACTGAAAATTTTCTTGAAAAGCCCAGATCAATCGGCAATGATACATTCACAGCATTTTGTACATGTTCTCTAATTGCATTCTTCTCCTTCACAATTGAGCCTCCAGTGGCCCATGTCCAAAAATGAGGTCCAAACACTAAGATTAATGAGTCCCTAATTTTGACCATGTAATGATTCCCATCTTTATCCTAATCATATTATGTTTAAGAGACTTGAGCTTCTTTTCACTAGTTCCAACACTTTTATTATTCTGTTTTCTACTTTCCATTTCCTTTTTTTTTTTTTTTTGACACAAAGTCATTCAAGCTGGAGTACAGTGCAGTGGCTCAATTATAGCTCAATGCAACCTTGATTCTCCGAGCTCAAGTGATCCTCTTGCCTCAGCCTCCCAAGTAGCTGGGAATGTATGCCTGGTTAATTTTTTATTTTTAGTAGAGATGAGGTGTCGCTATGTTGCCTAGGCTGGTCTTGAACTTCTGGGTTCAAGCGATCCTCCTGCCTTGGTCTCCCAAAGTCCTGGGATTACAGGTGTGAGTCACCACACCTGGCTCCATTCACGTTTACAAAGACTGAATGCAAAAAGAGAAATCACTTGAACCACTGTAACCAAAGAAGGCAATGCTGTTGAAACAGGTAGTAT
Organism: Rhinopithecus roxellana; assembly: GCF_007565055.1. NCBI lineage: Eukaryota > Metazoa > Chordata > Mammalia > Primates > Cercopithecidae > Rhinopithecus > Rhinopithecus roxellana. Next base: position 110,433,482 of record NC_044555.1, on the reverse strand, counting down.
CCAAAAGTGACACCTCAAAATGCCCATTTAGTGACTGTTTAGTAGTCCACAGTAAGTGTAGTGATGGCAGGTTTAGGGGATCAATATAGAATGTACAAAGCGCTGAATGTGTGAAGGTGAGGAAGCACTCCTATGCCCCATAAGAGATAGAGATCACCAGAGGTCTGGTGCCTTGGAAACCCGTACTCTTCTCTCAAAAGTTACGATCTGTTCCTGAGACTGCAGGACAACACAGTCAGCCATTTTTGAATAAAGCCTTACCAAGCAGGCCTAACATTTCATTTTGATTTTGAGTGGATTTATGTAGCTTTAGGTGGTTGATCTCCTTTAGCAACTTAATAGAAACCGCTTGAGGTCAGGATCTTAATTACAAACTGCCTCAGTTCAATAGGCACCCTAGCACTTTCTAATGAATATATTTTCCTCTTTGCCCTGTTTTAACTTTCTTTTAAAAAATATTTTATTTTATATTTAATTGACAAATAATAATTGTATATATTTATGGGGTATGATGTAATGTTATTGTACCCCACATTGGGTACAATGAGATACATGTATAATTCTGGAATGATCAAATCAGGCTAATTCACATATCTATCACCTCAAATATTTATCACTTCATTGTGGTGAGAACATTTAAAATCCTCTCTTTTAGCTATTTTAAAATGTGTAATACGTTCTTATTAACTATAGTCCCTGTGCTGTGCAATAGATCACCAGAACTTATTTCTCCTATGTAACTGGAACTTTAGTCCACCTCACCCTCCCAGGCTCTGGTAACCACCATTTTACTCTCTTTTTACTTTTTGAGATTCCACATAAAAGTGAGATCATACAATATTTGTCTCTCTGCGCCTGGCTTATTTGACTTAGCATAATGTCCTCTAGGTTCATCCATGTTGTAGCATGTGACAGAATTTCCTGTTTTTTATTTTATTTTATTTTATTATTATACTTTAAATTCTAGGGTACATGTGCACAACGTGCAGGTTTGTTACATATGTACACATGTGCCATGTTGGTGTGCTGCACCCATTAACTCGTCATTTATGTTAGGTATATCTCCTAATGCTATCCCTCCCCCCTTCCCCGACCCCACGACAGGCCCTGATGTGTGATGTTCTTCACTCTGTGTCCAAGTGATCTCATTGTTCAATTCCCGCCTATGAGTGAGAACATGCGGTGTTTGGTTTTCTGTCCTTGCAATAGTTTGCTCAGAATGATGGTTTCCAGCTTCATCCATGTCCCTACAAAGGACATGAACTCATCCTTTTTAAGGCTGCATAGTATTCCATGGTGTGTATGTGCCTCATTTTCTTAATCCAGTGTATCATTGATGGACATTTGGGTTGGTTCCAAGTGTTTGCTATTGCGAATAGTGCTGCAATAAACATACGTGTGCATGTGTCTTTATAGCAGCATGATTTATAATCCTTTGGGTATATACCCAGGAATGGGATGGCTGGGTCAAATGGTGTTTCTCGTTCTAGATCCTTGAAGAATTGCCACACTGTCTTCCACAATGGTTGAACTAGTTTACACTCCCACCAACAGTGTAAAAGTGTTCCTATTTCTCCACATCTTCTCCAGCACCTGTTGTTTCCTGACTTTTTAATGATTGCCATTCTAATTGGTGTGAGATGGTATCTCATTGTGATTTTGATTTCCATTTCCCTAATGACCAGTGATGATGAGCATTTTTTCATGTGTCTGTTGGCTGCATAAATGTCTTCTTTTGAGAAGTGTCTGTTCATATCCTTCACCCACTTTTTGATGGGGTTGTTTGAGTTTTTCTTGTAAATTTGTTTAAGTTCTTTGTAGATTCTGGATATTAGCCCTCTGCCAGATGGGTAGATTGTGAAAATTTTCTCCCATTCTGTAGGTTGCCTGTTCACTCTGATGGTAGTTTCTTTTGCTGTGCAGAAGCTCTTTAGTTTAATTAGATCCCATTTGTCTATTTTGGCTTTTGTAGACTTTCCTGTTTTTTTTTTTTTTTTTTTTTTTTTTTTAATGGTTGAGTAATATTCTATTGTATGTATATGTACCACATTATCCATTCAGCCATTGATGGACATTTAGGTTGATTCCATATCTTGGCTATTGTGAATAATGCTGCAATGAACATGGGATTGCCGATATCTATGAGATGCTAATATTCTTTCCTTTGGATAAATATCCAATACTGGGATTGCTGGACCATATGGTAGCTCTATTTTTAGTTTTTTGAAGAACATCCATTCTGTTTTTGAAAATGACTGTACTAATTTACAATACTACCAACAGTGTGTGAGAGTTCTCTTTGCTCCATATGCTCACCAACACTTGTTATTTTTCATCTTTTTGATAACAGCCAATCTAACAAGTGTGAGGTGATATCTCATTGGGGTTTTAATTTGCATTTCTCTGATGATTAGTGATGTTCAGTATTTTTTTTTTTTTTTTTAAGATGGAGTTTTGCTCTGTCGCCCAGGCTGGAGTGCAGTGGCACGATCTCGGCTCACTGCAAACTCCGCCTCCTGGATTCAGGCCATTCTCCTGCCTCAGCCTCCTGAGTAGCTGGGACTGCAGGTGCCCACCACCATGCCCAGCTAATTTTTTGTATTTTTAGTAGAGACGGGGTTTCACCATCTTAGCCAGACTGGTCTCGATCTCCTGACCTGGTGATCTGCCGGCCTCAGCCTCCCAAAGTGCTGGGACTACAGGCATGAGCCACCACGCCCGGCCAATGCTGAGTATTTTTAAATCATCTATTGCCATTCTTCTGTATATGGATATCCAGTTTTCCCAACATCATTTATTTAAGAGACTGTCTTTTCCCCATTGTGTGTTCTTTGCACTTTGGTCAAAAATCAATTGACTGTAGATATACAGGTTTATTTCTGGGCTCTCTGTCTTATTCCATTGGTCAACGTGTCTATTTTTATGCCGATACCATGCTGTTTTGATTACTACTACTTTGTAATGTACTTTGAAATCCAGGCATGTAATTCTTCTAGCTTTGTTCTTTGTAGTTAAGATTGCTTTGGCTATTCAGGAACTTTTACGGTACCATATTAATTTCAGAATTTAAAAAATTTATTTCTAGGAATGCCATTGCATTGAAATTTTGATAGAGATCGCTTTGGGTAGAATGGATATTTTAATAATATTATTTCTCTGGAGAATAATTTTACACAAGATTTGGGAATAAAGATTAATACTGATTTAATTACCTTTTACCAAAGAAAATGGCATCCAAGCCTGCTTCCTTTCCCCTTGGCACACTTTTCTCTAAGTAACTGGTGATGAAAGAGCCCATTTTTCACTTCCTCCTGCCCATCTCTCCCATTTGCCTAAGCTGACTTGGGAGTTCCTTTGGTCAATTATTTTTCTTTTCTTTTTTCTTTTCTTTCTTTTTTTTTTTTTTTTGAGAGGGAGTCTCCCCCTGAAGTGCAGTGGTGCAATCTCGGCTCACTGCCACCTCTGCCTCCCAGGTTCAAGCTATCTTCCCACCTCAGCCTTCCAAGTAGCTGGGAGTACAAGAGCATGCCACCATGCCCAGCTAGTTTTTGTATGTTTAGTAGAGACGGGGTTTCACCATGTTGGCCAGGCTGGCCTCGAACTCCTGGCCTCAAGTGATTCACCTGCCTTGGCCTCCCAAAGTGCTGGGATTGCATGCGTGAACCACCGCACCCAGCCTCCCTTTGGTCAATTTTCACATCTCTGATGCACAGAGCTAACCCAGAGCTTAAAGTGTGGCCCACTCGGGAACAATATAAGAATCTAATGGACAAACTTTACAAATTTTGGTTAAATTGATTTAACTTTGGCAAATTGCTGTATTTACCTTTTAGCAAATTATTACCAAAATTTAGAAATTATTTAGTTCAACATTCTACTTGTGCCATGTATACTGTCTTGTCTGGATTTCGCAGGAAAAGATGGTGATAGCAACCACTCCATATTGTTGTGGGCTTTCAACTTTTTTCAGAGCACTCTCACATACTGAATCTCATTGTATCCTCATAAGAACTCTAGGAGGTAAAGTAAAACAAGAAGCACAATCTCCATTTTATAGCCAAGGAAACTTATCTACCATATGTGGAACACACACACACACACACACACACACACACACACACACACTGTTCAGGGTGAAGGCTGTGCTTGCCAGCACTTGGCCAGCTGTGTCCCAAAGTCCAGCTCAGCCACTGTTTGGCCCTAGCAGCCTTTAGCCAGCCATGTGTATCCTGGGCTGCTGTCTAAGCCCCTGGCATAGCACCTAGCACAGTGCTTGGCAAATGGGGATTGGTCAACAAATGTTTGTAGAATGATTGAATAAAAGAATCAGTACAAAAAGATTTCATACCCACAATCAGTGCATATGAAAAATTTAAGGTGATGAACAACTTTAGAATCTGAGAGTATGAGAGGAGATGGAGACAAAGGATACAGAATAAAAACCAGGATGTTGTTTAGGGAAAGGGGAATGATCAGTGTCTACTCCCTTAGTCCCTCATTTTAAAATATTACAAAATGGATAGAATCACTGCTTGTCAACAACTAAGAGAAAATCATAACATATGAACCTCCAACAATGGCTACAGAGGAAAAACAGGATCCAGTCACTCGTCTTTAAGTAGAACTCATGTTCACAAATACAATCAAAGCACTTAGGCTCCTTGGAGCTCTAGGTTTCATATGACACCAGAATTATTTCTATTCCCCAGCAGGATATGGGAGAGGGAAGACAGGGAGATGCAAAGAAGAGGGACGCACTGTGTAATTAAACTGGTAAATCGTTGTCTTTTGAGAAAAAATATGGCTTCTTGATATTTGATTTTGCAACTTCAATATCAGCACAAATGCCAGAGTCAGTCTGTGTATCGGGAAGGGCACGGCTTTCAAGGCTCAGGCGGCATATTAACCACCTCACAGTGGGTGGCTGTTTTACATATATTCTCTTCAAAGAAATAGAGTATAGGCAGCCACCATTTTACTGTGGTCCCTTTGCAGCAATAAAATGGTGGCATAAATGAAAACTTTCAGATCAAACACATTTGAGCTGCCTGTCATCAGCTTTGGTTTCTTCCCAACTTGCATGGTGATATAGGATGTCTTGAGACCTCAAATAATTTTAAGGGGATTTTGCCTCCAATTCAGTCCTGTAATATTTAAAATGTTCCAACAGACATGGGCCTGTAATGCTCTTTCTTCCAAAACATTGCATTCTCACCTCTTAATTGTAATTGCATTTGTAAAAAATACCACAGAAATAAAAGCAATAATGGAGGCTAATTTTTAACATGAACAAAAGATTTTAAAAAAATCTTTGAAGATGTCCTACAGTGAACCTCAGAACTAAGTCCTAAGCAATTATTTTACTTATTTTCCAAGACCCTCTCCCCTTTAGTTGCAGGGGCCATGCTGCAAATACAATCCAAAACTAATGCTTTCTAATTTTCATTAGTGATTAATTTAAGCCACAGAATCCAGAGGGTGTGCTGCAAATGCACAGAAATCAATTCTAAAGGTTTTGGCATGCTGTTTTCTGCTGGATGATGGTGAATTCTGCGAATGTTGATTTTTTCCTTAATGATGACATCATCACTTGAGAAGTGGTTTGCTAAGGAACAAACATTGCTGGCCATGGGAAGTTGTCTTTCCCTGTAGGAGTCTGAGCACATCCTTGTTATTATGGCTTCCAATTGTTGATCCAGTGCTGCAAGGCATTGAGAAGGGATCTTGCTCCAAATGAATTTCGACTTTCTATTAGGCATATAGACTACCATTTAGATGTTCCTGGGTCTTTCTGATTTCCCACTTGTGTTTCTCTCTGGTGTTCTTAATCTATAAACATCTAAATGACAGATTGTCTTAAATAGCAGCTCTGGTTTGTAGTCAGTAGTTTCTTTTTTTCTTTCTTTCTTCTGTCCTCCCTTTCTTTTTTGTACATTATACACTTACACAGCCATCCACAATGCAGAAAACGAATTCAATGAACCTTCAGCTGTGTTTACATCACTCGATGCCTTCCTGACCTTTTTCAAAATACCAGGTACATTTTCACAAAGTTGTAATCACTGGACACATAATTGTTTGTGTTCCACTTTTTTCAATTAACATTATTTCATGTAGACATTTCCACACATTGAAACGTACCACCTGCTCGATGCGCTAATGTCTGTGCAGTGCACCACAGAGTTGATATGATATTCTTGGCTTAGCCAGTCTCCTTACTGTTGGGCACTTGGGCTGTTTCCAGTTTTCTCCTACTATAAATGGCTTTGCTATAAATATCCTTACAAAATTACCTTTTGTTGTTTGGATTATTTCCTTGGGATATATTCCTATAAGTGAGATTACCAGGTCAAAGGGTAGGGATCGTTTTAGAGCTCGTATATAGACCTCTGTACCATTCAGCAGCTCCTGCCTAAATCTTCTATCCAGGAGACTGCCCCACAGTTACAGTTGAGTTGACCTGTTTTTATGCTTTTCATAACCGAAACACTGTTATTTATGGCTTTAGAGAATTTTTTCACTATGATTTTTTACTTTCTCATGCAGAATTTAAAATACTAATACTAATTAGTGAGTGTTAGGGAGATGACCAGATCTTTTTGAGAAAACACACACACACACACACACACACACATTAAATACTCATTTGAAAATGCAGGATTTCATTTGCACCCTGTGGCTAGCCAGTGTGAGTCAACCAATAGCCTATGGTCACCACACAGGGGATTGAGTTCTGTCAGAGCGTCCTGTGGGCTTGTCTGGAACTATCTCATTTAGTTTTTCTTTTTCAGTGAGAAATAAACTTTTATTCTGTTTAGAATGATTTCTTTTTGTACTGGTTCATTTATTCAATCATTCTACAAACATTTGTTGACTAATCCCCATTTGCCAAGCATTGTGCTAGGTGCTATGCCAGGGAGTTAGGCAGCAGCCCAGGATACACATGGCTGGTTAAAGGCTGCTAGGGCCAAACAGTGGCTGAGTTGCACTTTGGGGCACAGCTGGCCAAGTGCTGGCAAGCACAGCCTTCACCCCAAACAGTGCACCATTTATATCAAATTTTAAAATTGCAGACACAATTATTTACATGCTGAGTTCCATACCTTTGCAAAGGTTCAAGCTGTCAGCATAATATATCTCATTACAACTAGCACCGGGCATGGAAAAGATTAGTTTTCAAGGCTGTGAGTGCAAAACATCAATTAGTCATAGGAGAGAACAGTTAGCTGGCATGCATTCGAGATTTTGCACCTTTGGGAAGGAGAGAAAATGCATTTACTTAATCTTTTATAGCTGAATCAAATGAAAAAGGACACAACAAAACCATTCAATTTGGGTTAGCTGATTCTTTAATCAGCCAAATAATTCCATGCCTTTCAATTGACTGCAGATGCACACAGTGAACAGAGAACAGAGACAGCCAGGAAAGTGGCCTTTCAATATGCCTTCAATATTCACTAGGAGCATTGCCACACTTGGGTAGGAGGATACAGAAATCAATAGCAGTTTGCTCGAGCTTCAATCTTGAGAGCTGCAGCTGCCCTGAAAAAACTACCTTCCTTATGTCACTTTTGATTTCTTTCCTCAAATAAGAGAAAGGCCAGATCCAACAAACATTGACTGAGCCATCACCAAATGTGGGGCCCTGTGGCATAGACTCGAAGGGTCATTCTGCATAAAAAAGGTGGTAAGGAGCTCTAACCTGATGTTCCTACTTGCTCCTGTAGAGGAGTGATCACACTGAGTGGTTTGAATTTTTGAGATAGTCTGAAAAATGTGATTATGAACTGGGTATTGCATGATGACAAGGAATCATTATAATTTGATTAGCTATGAAAATGATGTCCAGCCTATCTAACAAAATATCTATATCTTCTTAAGGTGTGTCTGAAGTACATAGGGTTGAAATGGCCCAGCTCTGGCCTTTGCCTTAGTATGATGCAGTCTGAGGCAAGTAGAATAGTTGTAGCAAATGAGTAATTGAAAGAAGTATGGCAAAATCATAATTACTGTTCAAGCTATGTGATGGCTCCATGGGGCTTCACTGTACTATTTTCTCTATTTTTGTATATTTTGAAATTTTTCCCAATAAAAAGAGTGTGAAAAATGAGTGGCTTAATTTGAGCACAGGTATATTTTTTCTTATTAGATTGATAGGATTTTGGAGACAGCTCCTTTGAAATGGCTAGTTTAAGAAATTAAGAACGGCATTGTTTAATGTTATATGACTTCACATTATTGTGTGTTTTAATCAACAGTTCCCAAAGCCGAGCACTACAGCCAGCCCACTTAAATGCAGCCAGGCCAGGCACAATGGTTCACATCTATAGTCTCAGCACTTTGGGAGACTGAGGTGGGAGGATCACTTGAGACCAGGAGTTTGAGACCAGCCTGGCCTAAACATAGCAAGAACCTGTCTCTAAAAAGAAAAAAAAAAAAAAAGAAGAAACATAGTCAAAACTGAGTGCAGTGGTGCATGCCTGTAGTCTCAACTACTTGGGAGGCTAAGGTGGGAAGAACGCTCAAGCCCAGGAGTTTGAGTCCAGCCTGAGCAACATAGTGAGATCCTCATCTTAAACAAAGGTGCAGCCTTATTAGAGATATACAGATGCAAAAAATGTATAAATTGAAGTATGTCATTCAATATTGACAGGAGTGAAGTGGGGGCAGGAAATACCAAATCTTGCTAAATAACCAATTACACTGAGACTGGCAAGAGACAGAGACAGCTATAGCTGTATCCTTACCTTTGCATACAATGATAGTACCATAGCAGCTATTAAACCACAGGGCAATTAATCGGAAAGATACTTTTTTAAACAAAAGTATTTATATAAATATATCATGGCAGTTCTTCAGTTTGGCAAGGAACTGTCATAGGTGTGAAAAAGTTAAAACTTCTCTAGGCAACATGGAGTACATTACTTTGGTTCCTTATAAAACTGGTTGTTTCCTCTCGGATTTGGGAGAGGGTTTTTATTATTATTATTATTATTATTATTATTATTATTATTCCTTTCTGTAGATGACAGCATAGCTTCGTTTATAAAGCTGGGACCCTCTGGGGTCTACAGATGGATTGTTAGGTGAGTTTGCTGGCACCTGAGTAACTAAGCCTGTGTCCTGTGGGAGCTTTTTTCTTTGAGATGATGCCTTCTGCAACTTCCCACAATACAATTTCCCTTCAACTGGAAAAGGTCTCCTCTGCATAAGAGACAGTGCCCCTGATTGACAAGGAGAGGTCCTGAATAATGGGCATCTAAAGTAGACATGCATCTGTAACAAGAAAAAGTCACCATGTTGGGACCTGGGGTTGCGCTGTGAACAATTGTTTACCTGTGCTACTGTACCTGTATCTGTGCTATTCTAGCAGGATATTCAAATGAAGTCTTTCCTTCACACACTACTAAGACTGTGCTGGAGGGGGAAAACAAAACTAGTCCCTGGAACTATTCCTGATATTAAGGGCCATTTCTAAAATCACAAACTGAGAAGTCCCTGAGATACAGAATTTAGGAACTTTAAACACTTCTCTTCGGTGCATTTAGGAAAGCTTATGTCTAAGTTTATATTTGAAAATGATCCTCGGGCTTTGAAAAATCATTGTCTCCCTGCCAATTGATTAAAATGATTGATCTGACATTGACTGCATTGAACAGAGATGTGGCCTGCCAGCTGCCTTTGGAGAGTAGCCAAATCTGCTGGGACCCAGCCACTTCAGGCACAGATGTACTTGCCTTTCCTGAATGGATGTCTTCCAGAAACGTTGGCTGTGATGTCTGGTTTTGTAAGTTAAACCGTATTTCCCTCAACAACCTCTGTCATAAAGTTATAGCTGTTTTCATGAGGATTATCTGACTACTAAGAAATAATACTAATCACATTTTAAAATGTGACAGGGTTTTTTTTCCCCACAATATAAAAAGTGACACGACTTTCAAAAATCACATATTTCAAGTTAAAGCATTCTTTCATAGTAAGCAATTAGAAATACTGCTCTGATTACATCTGAAGGAGAAGGCACATCCTGTGTGTTGCCTCAGTTGTTAAATGTATTCCATTGCTCACCTTTCCCTATATAAATATTTTCTTTGAAAACTCAAAGCATTTAGCTGCCCCTTCTGTGAAAGGGTTTATCATATAGGAAATCTCTAAACTGTTTATTTATTTAATCTTCCTGTTCAAGGCTGTCGGTAGTTGCAATGTTTTCTCAATACCCTTTTAAGTTCAGTATGGAGAAAACACCTTATCTTTCTGCATAGTTGAGGCATTGGATACTAGCTGAAAGATAATTACCATAAATTTTAACTTCTCTGGGTGTATCCTACATAATGAGTTGTAGATTCCACTTAAGTGGGATCCACCTATATTTGGAAAGTATCAATGAGCATTCTTACAATTGAGGTTTTCTTACTATTACTTTTCCCTCTCATTCGGCCCCCATTTGTTGGGTATTATCGTAGTAGTGGGCATGTTCATATAGTTATTTCTGAATAATAATGGAGTTTAAGGCTTTTGACACTTTTCCTAGGATAAAAACAAAGTGATATTTAAGTTGTATTTCATGAGAATAAACATATGAATTTCTTCAGGGTTAGTTCCCCACCTGGAAGTTAAAATAATATACTATATCCCTCCTGAGGGTTTACACTAGCCTCCCTGATAGTCTGCCCAAGATATACTTTTCTGGAAGTGTCCAACCCAGCTGAAAATAGCTTTAGTTGGTTACTTTATTTAGAAAAATAGTTAAAACTATATTTCAGCTAAAAAATCTAAACCAAATGGAAATGTAGGTACTATTGTAACATTACTCATTTCTCCAAAGGATGTATTTTCCTGAGTGTCTTATGGAGGCTAATCAGCAATACTCTACATCCATTTCTGAAATTTTTTTCTGGAAAGTTAGAGCTCTCAAATATCATGAAATACAATTTCCCCTCAACTGGAAAAGGGCTCCTCTGCATAAGAGATAGTGTCCCTGATTGACAAGGATGGGTCCTGACAAACGGGCATCTATAAAGTAGGCATACATCACTAAGAAGAAAAATTCACCATCCTAGGTCCTGGGGTTGCACTGTAAACCATAGTTTGCCTGGGCTACTTATGGAAATGAATCAATAAAAAATACAAATCACAACCTAAATAAAATCTTAAAGAAAAACTGTAACAATGCAAATGGGGTTCATTCACAGGAAACTTCTCTTTATTCTTAAAAGGTGACTTTCTTTTAAGTCACAATGTTTGAAAAGCCCAACATGAGTTTCTGTCTGTGTCTACATAATGCTAAGCGTCCGGATTAAAATGGAAAAATATGTATTTCTCAGCACAACAACAAATATTTGCAAATATCCATAGCATTGACTATTTCAGTCAATTGAGGATATGTAGAAAGAGCAAATGTTACATGCACCGATATGCCAACTATTCAGTAATAACCCAGATTTAATTTCCTCCCAAACTAACATGATATTCATTAATTTTGACAGTGTATCTATTGCTACTTCCAACGAAGACACATATACAAAAGACTCCTGGCTGCATTTTAAATGAAAACGTGCAGCATATTAGGATCAATCATTTGTCTAATGTTGGTAAATTCATTGTTCTTTTTTTTTTCATTTCAAAAATGTTACTCTACTTACAGCATGGCCTTTCCCTGTGAGTCTGTAGGTGCGTCATTAATAAATGCTTTTGCAAATATGATTATGCAAAGAACAAATGAATATTGATTAAACTGAATAATGCATTATTTTCTAGGATAAGTATATTAAATTAACTCACAGTGAACAAACAGCATGAATTAAACTAGTTAATTTTTTGAAGCTGTAACTAGCTTATTTTGCACTGCTATGAACATTCGGACTGAAATTTGAAATAGCACTTGCACTGATTTTTCCTTTCTTCTTAATTATGATTTTTAAAATGCGTGTAAGTAATACTAGTTTCTTAAAGGAAATTTGGAAAATGAAGATCTGTAGAAAGAAGAGAACATTTATGGCATCATTCAGACACAACATTTGTTAATAGCTGTGCTTTCTAGTTTCATTGTCAACTGCATGTTTCAGTCTTTTAAAATGTTTACTTCTTTTCTGTATTATGATACAAACTTTAAAATTTGATCTGACTGTTTTTCTCTACCTTCTTGTGTTTACTTAGGTTACAGCTACTTATTACTAAACAAAATCAATCACATTAGAAAACAAATGAATTATTTCAAAGCTCCAAGTATTGGTTTTTAGGCTAGTCTTGTTTGAAACTATGCTTTTTCAGAGAATATAAGGAAGTTTCTAGAATTATTTGTTTGTAGCAGTAAGAAATAAGATAACAAATGCTGGCCGGGCGCGGTGGCTCAAGCCTGTAATCCCAGCACTTTGGAGGGCAAGACGGGCGGATCACGAGGTCAGGAGATCGAGACCATCCTGGCTAACACGGTGAAACCCCGTCTCTACTAAAAAATACAAAAAACTAGCCGGGCGAGATGGCGGGCGCCTGTAGTCCCAGCTACTCGGGAGGCTGAGGCAGGAGAATGGCGTAAATCCGGGAGGCGGAGCTTGCAGTGAGCTGAGATCTGGCCACTGCACTCCAGCCCAGGCGACAGAGCGAGACTCCGTCTCAAAAAACAAAACAAAACAAAACAAAAAAAGATAACAAATGCTTAGGGGTGGGGAGGGAGTCTGAATTGTCAGATGGTTTGGTTGCAGGTAACAGTAGGTATTCCCTAACTGCTAACTACTAATGTGATGTATCAGGTACTTGACATGTACCATACATAAATTTTTACCCTCAAACAATCCTGTGAAGTGGGTGACATGAGCATCTTGATTTTCAAGAGGGGAAATTGAGTCTCAGAGAGTTTAAGTCAGTTACTCGAGATCACACAACTAAGTGGCAATGTCAGGTTTTGGATTCAGGCAGTCTGACTCTTGAGCATGCATTCAAACCTATGCGTTGCAGGTAGAAGGATGTGATGCCAAGAAGTATTTCCAATGCCCTGAGCATGTTCTGGCCAGTGCCTCCAACCTTTGGATACTAATAAATCCTAAAGCAGGAGACCACGGGAGGGACTTTGAAAGCATCATTATCTCCAAAGTCTACCCCATTACTACTCCATGAGTTAATTATAAACCAGAATCAAATGCTACATTCTTCTTATATCCCAGTCTTGAGAGAAATCCTTTGTGTTAACTTGAGTCAACTTAAGAAGATCCAAGCTCCCCATCTGACTTCATCACTTCACCTCACCCTTCCAACCCTCACTCTGAACTTACAAACACCACATTTATCTGCCTTCTGTCAGGCTGATAGAAGTGTGGCGCAAGAATTGGGACTTACAAACCTTGCCACTCATCACTGATGGCAGTAAATGCTTACAGAGCAATTTGGATTATCATGGTATAGAACAGGCTTAGAGGGCTCAGAAAGTTGTGATCTAAACAGATGTCTTTTTTTTTATGGACCAAAGACACATTCTCTTCTATTTTTTCTTTTTATTTATTTATTATTTATTCACTTATTTTTAGAGACAGGGTCTCACTCTATCTCCCAGTCTGGAGTGCAGTGGCACAATCAAGGCTCACAACAGCCTTAACCTCCTAGGCTCAAGTGATCCTCTTGCCTCAGCCTCCCAAGTGGTTGGGACTACAGAGCATGCCACCTTGCCTGGCTAATTTTTTTTTTCCATTTTTTTGTAGAAATGAAGTCTTGCTGTATTGCTCAGGCTGGTCTTGAACTCCTGGCCTCCAGCAATCCTCCCACCTCAGCCTCCAAAGTGCTGGGTTTACAGGTGTGAGCCACCACACCCAGTTGGTCACATTCTCTTCTCTGTCAGATATCCTGGATGGCCTACACTGCAAGCATGAGATACAGTAAAGAAATGATGAATCTTTGTCTCCTGGGAGAGGAAAACAAGCCATCTTCTGTTGGTATAAATGACCATGGTTTCAAATGGGCATAGCATTGAGAGTGGGAGGAAAGAAGCAGAAAATTTGTTCCTCCTGCCCAGCAACCTGACCACAGAACTGCAACATTCCCCCTATGCTGGTTACAACAGGAACATGGCTTCCTGGTCTCCTCTCTTGGCTCCTCCACCCCCACACTCACACTGTACTCAGCAAAGTGCCCTTTCTCAAATATAAGTCTGATCATGTCACTGTCCCACTTCAGACCAATCAATGTCATCCAAGTCCTTTACTCTAATCTATAAGGCCCTCGCGCTTTCTCACCTCTTTTACTCCATGGCCTGCCACCCCAGGTCTTTACACATGCTATCTCCTCTGCCAGACACACTCTCTCCTTCCTTTCTCTCCACTGCACTTGCTCCTTCTCTTTCATTTCTCAATGTATAGGTCTCTTGTCCCAGGAAATCTTCTCTGACATAGTCTCACTGCTGATTAAATTAGATCCCCCAGTTGTACCTTCCCATAGCACCCTACCCTTCTCCTTCAAGGCGTTTATCCACTGTGTTGTCATTAAGTGTTAGGTGTCTGTATTTCTTGCTGGACCATAAGCTCAGGGAGGGCACAGACCAGGTGTGTATTCTTCATTACTGATTCTCTGGAGTCTAACCAGGGAAGGCACCAAGATAGAATGTATGATTAGAGGTTAGTTAAGCAATAAGGGCAATAAATGAAGGGGATGTCCTTCTGGGGGAAAGGACTGAATGAACAAAGGCATGGAGCTGAGTCAGCACAGCAATCTGCGTGAAGTTCAATAGTATTAGAATTTAAACTATACAGGAAGGAGTGGAACCACCTGAGGCCAGGGAAGGGGTGAAGGCCAGATAAGGACACAGTCTGTATGGGGGATAGTGAGTTGACATCTTTTACCAGAGGTGAAGACCCTTATCAAGAAAGCTGAAGGTGAGGCTGAAGTAGTCTGGGGCCAGATGTGCACAGCTTTGAGTGTGCTACTGGCATAAAATGGTGAGACAGGGAGCATCATTCATCCAGTCAACAGATAGTTGCTGAACATTTGTGGTGCACCAAGCACTGTGCTGAGCCCTGAGGATACCAGGGTGCCTTCAAGGATCTGATAATTCTGTGAGTTGTGTGCTTTGTGTATGTTTCTAGGAAGATCAATACTTTTTATCACATCCTCAAAAGGATTCAGGAAGAGGAACATCTGGGAACAGAATTTGGGAGGTGGGATCTACAGACTCTCCTCAAGCACATCCACAAACCCCATTTAAGACTCGCTTTTGGAGATGTGTGTTGCAACCATCAGCCACAGAACATAGCTGGAATGAAGACAGGGACTGGGTCAATTTTTGTCCATCATTTCTTCCTCAGTGCCTAGAACAGAAATCTCAAACTCACTATGGTTTATAGCAAACTCATGGATTTCCACACCACAGCCCCTACCCCTGCCTCCTCAACCTACTTCTTCCCCAGTTTTCTCCTTCTCAGTAATGGCTCCACCACCCACAGTTCCTGACATCCTTGATCCCTCTCTTTGCACCACCCCCATATGCAATCCATCAGCAAACCCTGAATCTGCCTGCCCCATCCACCTTCAGTGCCACAGCTTTAGTCCCAGCCCTAGTCCTTTCCTGTCTGAACTCATTGCAATGACCTCTTGACCAGTCTCCCTGCTTCTTGCCACTCTTGCTCTCTCTTGTCCATTCCTCACCTTTTAGCCAGATCCTCTCATTTCCCACTAGTTCTCCGTAATTTCCCAAGACACTAAGAATCAAATCCAAACCCTCTACCCTGATCTAATGTCCTCCACATCTGGCCCTCACCAACCTCTTTGAACCTCATCTCCTTCCATGTTTTCACCATCATTCAGGACCCTCCAGTCACAGGGTCCTTTGAGCATTTCCCCATCATGGGGAGTCCTGTTCTGCCTTAGAGCTTGTGAACTTGCTACTCCCTCTGCCTGGAGACTCTTCTTTCTGATCCATCAGGTGGTCGCAGCTCAATCTTCCCTTCTTAGAAAGTCTTTCCTCTTTTATTGTCTTTCTAGCACTTACATCTATGGGAAATTAACTTGTTAATTAATTTCTTTGCAAGTTAATTTGTTTTAACCGTCTCTAGAATGTAAGCTCCCTGAGGGCAGGAATCTTGGTGGTTTTGTTGTTGCCGCTGTTGTTGTTGTTGTTAACCCTTGTATCCCCATCCCCTAGAACAAGTAAGGCATTTTATAGGTGTTCAAGAAATATTTGTTTATTAAATAAATATGTTTTGAGAATCAATTAGGATACTGAAAGGTAAATAACATTGCCTGAGTTGAGCATGTTTTTGAACCTCTCTAGGCTTCAATTTCTTTGTCTGTAAAATGAGGCTAATCATAATTGTTCTTCCCTATAAGTATGGCATGAGATTAAAGATAGATACCCATCCCGTGTGCTGCAATCTTGGAGAAAAGCAATCCTGAATAATAAATACAGAGAAGCTATCTCGGGCACTGGCTGTGATGGACACTTGGGCAGTCTCAAAAGGCAACCCAGGAAAATCAGAGTGAAGGACAAGCTGAAGGGTACATTCCACCTAAGGACACAAGAAGATCATGTTTCCCGACGTCTGCTTTGCCAGTTACCCAGTTCTGCCAGGCAAGCCTCTTTTCTGCCAAGGGCCCTTTCCTAATTTCTCCCTCTAACTCTTTCTACTGCCACCTCTACCATGAGTAGGTAACTAACTGGCTACTCTTTTATAGGTCTTTCCTTTGAGCAGAGGAGAAAATAGCAACAGAAATATTTATATGATGATTTCTCAGTTTACATACAGTGTGATTTTATAACTATCATCTTATTTAACCATCCCAGTGACATTTCGAGGTTGACTTATTCTTATTTTAATGAAGAGGAAGCTGAGGCTCAGAGAGGTTGTGGGACATGCTCAAGGTCACGTGGTAGAAAGTAGTCCAGCTGGGATCTACCAGGTCTGCCTATGTGCTTTGCATAATGCAAAACTGAATGTCCTGAGTGCTCCAGTGTTCGGTTCTTGAGGTGAAATTCAGGAGTATCATTTCCCTCTCCAGACCCCCTCCTTCTGCAGCTCCAGTGTAATAGGACAGCAGAGTGCTGGGGTCCTCACTTTAGTTTCTGGGAAGAACAACCCCATGGTGTTGGCCACAGCTAGCTTGAGGACCCAAAGAGGTTAAGCTCGGAGCAGCTGCAAACCGATGCACTAGGAAATCCACAGCAGGCTCAAACAAATGTCTTTGGAGGCTCCTTAACATCTTTTAAATGCAATACATCAGTATTTCTAGTAATTGTTCTTAAAGTTACACATTTTGTGATTTTGGCTTTTTGGCTAGCTGCCAAGGCCATGGCAATTATGGTCACCAACCTGAGGCCTGGCCAGTAGCTGCCCTTAGAAAGTTGCACAAGCCTTTGTAAGCAGTATCAGCAGAGATGAATAAGCTTAGCAAAAAGTATGTGTGTGTGTGTGTGTGTGTGTGTGTTTAAAATCTCCACTGTAGGACTCTTGAGCAGGAACAAGAGCTGCCTATGTCTCACCAGCTGTATAAGAGGAATCCCGTGACTACTTGAAGTAACTAGCACATTTTGATTCCTTCAGGTGTATTTGGCACACTTTTGAGATTGTTGGCTGGTTGTGAGAAATAGGGCATCGTAGATCAGTACTCTGCAGTGGGAGCCTAGGGTCCTCTCCCCTTAGCCTGCTTTTCAAGATTTGATCACAGGATACTCCCTGAGATCAAGCTGCCACTCAGTCTCCATTGACTGGACTCCATCCCTGACTCCTGGGACCATATATTTCCTGAGTCTCAAAGTTCTAGTGGCTCTCATTCTACCTGCTGTCTCACTCATGAGGCCTCTGGGTTTGGGGAAAGCCTAAGTATCCTGTTTTCTGACAGGCTTCCCCTCAGAGCTTCAAAGCTGCTTCTTCCAGAAAGCCTTTAAAGCCTTGTTTGCTCTCCCTGACTTTCCTCCAGACAAGGTGGAGGGTACTTCTCTGTGCCTACTGAAGCCTATGTCTGTCCCAACAGGAATTGTCATTGTCTCATCATTTCATGATTTCTTGGCCTGAACATCAAGTTCTTTGAGGGCTGCTATTCCTCTCCCTCCTGTTTTCAGTGCCCAGCACAGACCCAATTGTCAGTAAATAATCATTTGCTAAAAGAATAAATGGATGAATGAATATAGGAATGCATAATCATTGTGGAGCATTTTGAAAGTAGGGAGAAATTCTGAGAACAGTTGGTTGAGGGATTGTGTTTGTATTCCTCTAGCATTGATCACACTTTTAGAATTCTATTTATTTGTCTGTGTTTTCCAATAGAGGATTCAGAATTCTATAATCAAGAATCTTACTTGCCTTGTTCTGTATAAGCTGGTGCTTAATAAATATTTGGTGAATGAATGAATTGGGAGGAAGAGGTTCCCAGACACTGGTCTCTGAGCCACACTCAGCAAAGGTTTGCCATTTATTGGACTTACATGTCAGACTTCCAGGATGAATTGCAAACTGTGCAACTCCAGAAGACTGTTCCTCAGGGGCTCAACTCCAAGCAGCTTGGAGTCTCAGAAATTAACCGGAACCCTCTCACAGAAGAGTATGGAACCTCTTGCTACACTTCACATGCCCAACTCCAAAGGAGCATTCGCTGGGAAACTGAACCCTAAGACCAAAAGCCTTAGGTCTTATAGAAGCTAACGTTGGAGGCGGGAGGAAGGGGGTTAAGGTTTTTTTTTTTTCAATTTTATTTGGTCATTGAATTCAGTGTGTCTGAAGTCTAGTGACTTTTCACACCTAGAGTTCCACAATCTCTGTTTTGTATCCCGGAAGCTAGTTCAACCCTAGTTCCCATGAACAATTCAAGAAAACCTTACCCGGAGGACAGATTAAAGGAGAAGCTGGCTGTTTGCCCCAGAGAACACATAAAATCAAGGAGAAACTGGAAAATCATTACTCAGTCAGGTCCCAGACTTTTGTATTTGTAAAGAGGTAAATTGGGGACAGGACTGCAAAGTGGTTAGTGGCACTAGCTTTGAAGTCCTACAGGCTGAGATCCTCCCTTTGTTATTTATGGGCTGTGTGTCCTTGGGCAAGTAAATAAACTTCTCAATGCCTTGGTTTCCTTATATGTAAATTGCAGATGATGAAAACACTTCATAGAGTTGCGCTATTGATGAATTCAAATACATATGTGATGGTTAATTTTAGTTGTCAACTGGATTAAGGGATACCTAGAGAACTAGTAAAGGATTACTTCTGAGTTTGTCTGTGAGAGTGTTTCCAGAGGAGATTGGCATGTGAGTCAGTGGACTAAGTGGGGAATATCTGCCATCAGTGTGAATGGGCACCATACAACCGGCTAGGCCCGGTCTCCTACTCTCCACGGAACAAAAAAGGAAAAAAAGGATTTCCTTTTTATTCTGGACCGGAGACACTCTCCTCCTCCTGCCTTTGGACACAAGAACTCCAGGCTGTCTGGCCTTAGGACTCTAGGACTTACACCAGTGGTCTCCCAGCTTGTCAGGCCTTTGGCATTGGATTGAGAGTTACAACATTGATTTCCTTGGTTCTGAGGTTTTTGGACTTGAACTGAGCCATGGTACGAGAATCTCAGGGTCTCCAGCTTTCAGACAACCTGTTGAGGGACTTTTCAGCTGCCATAATTGCATGAGCCAATTATCCTAATAAATTCTTTCTCATATATCTCTTTCTGTCTGTCTGTCTATCTATCTATTCTATCAATTCTGTCTCTCTGGAGAACCTTGACTAATACAGATTTTGGTGCCAGGAGCGTTTCTAAAGGAACAGAACTTTAAGGATGAGTTTTCTTAACTTGTTTGGTAGAAAAGCAGGGAATATAATGACATTGGTTGGTTGCTCCTAAGGTCACTGGACAAAGTGATGAAAGAAAAGGATAAACTCAGAGTTTCAAATTTCTGGCTTTAGCTTTGCATAAATAGTCTACGAGCCTCTAAGTGTGGCCTGAGCCAGAATCTTCTCTGCTACAGCCACAGGGCTAAAATCACTGAAAATCAAGCGCAAGTCCTTGTCACACAATTGGCAATGAAACTTGAACTCTCAGCCTTGCAAGGTGTTTATTGTTTCTGCACAGCAAAAGAAACTACCATCAGAGTGAACAGGCAACCTACAGAATGGGAGAAAATTTTTGCAATCTATCCATCTGACAAAGGGCTAATAATATCCAGAACCTACAAAGAACTTAAACAAATTTACAAGAAAAAAATCAAACAACCCCATCAAAAAGTGGGCAAAGGATATGAACAGACACTTCTCAAAAGAAGACATTTATGCAGTCAACAGAAACATGAAAAAATGCTCATCATCACTGGTCATCAGAGAAATGCAAATCAAAACCACAATGAGGTACCATCTCACACCAGTTAGAATGGCAATCATTAAAAAGTCAGGAAACAACAGATGCTGGAGAGGACGTGGAGAAATAGGAACACTTTTACACTGTTGGTGGGAGTGTAAACTAGTTCAACCATTGTGGAAGACAGTGTGGCAATTCTTCAAGGATCTAGAACTAGAAATACCATTTGATCCAGCCATCCCATTACTAGGTATATACCCAAAGGATTATAGATCATGCTACTGTAAAGACACATGCACCTGTATGTTTATTGTGGCACTATTCACAATAGCAAACACTTGGAACCAACCCAAATGTCCATCAATGATACACTGGATTAAGAAAATGTGGCACATACACACCATGGAATACTATGCAGCCTTAAAAAGGATGAGTTCATGTCCTTTGTAGGGACATGGATGAAGCTGGAAACCATCATTCTGGAGCAAACTATCGCAAGGACAGAAAACCAAACACTGCATGTTCTCACTCATAGGTGGGAATTGAACAATGAGGACACTTGGACACAGGGTGGGGAACATCACACACCAGGGCCTGTTGTGGGGTTGGAGGAGGGGAGAGGGATAGCATTAAGAGAAATACCTAATGTAAATGATGAGTTAATGGGTGCAGCACACCAACATGGCACATGTGTACATATGTAACAAACCTGCGCGTTGTGCACACGTACCCTAGAACTTAAAGTATAATTAAAAAAAAAAAAAGTGAGGACATTGATCTGGAAAGAATGGCATCCTATAAGCTGGGATGGCAGAACGTATGGGAGGACCCTAATAAATCTCCTCGTCTATATTTATATTTATCTATCTCTATATCTGTATCCTATTGGTTCTGTTTCTCTGGGAAACCCTGACTAATACAGCATGCAAAAAAATTAGTGCACAGTCTAAGTGCTCAATAAAGGTAGTTATTATTCTCTTTATATTATAATGAGGTAAAATTTGTGTAATAGGGTTCTGTGGCTTAGAGTGATTGACAAGATATCTGAGAATAGGTTAAGTTTTCAACCCCTGTCTGCTCCACATTCTGCTGAAGGGAGAAGTATCAGATTATGTAGGAGATTTGAGAATAACAGGGAAGAAAGGCTGGTAAAATCTTACGGGAACATAGGAATTGATAGGTACATACTTATATATGGAAATAAATGGGGAGAAGAAAAAGCTGTCTCTTACATAAAAAATCAACTAATAAATGTTTTAGGGATGATTGAATTAGAAAATCACCATTTGGCAACCATCATAGTAATAATTAATTCAGCCAAGAAACATCAATGGATGCTAAAATTAGTGGGTGAAAAGTTTGATGAGAAATGGGATATTGACATAGTCTTGGGGTACCTCCCCACAGAATACTTATTAATTACAAAGGGAATAACTTTACAGTGGAGGAGCCTGGCAGATACTGCCACCTTAATGAAGTGATCAAAGTGAACATCATTAGTAATGGGACAAATTGAAATCATGTGCCACCTGATAGGATGCAATGAGAACACAGCATTGCTTCTGTGCTGTTCCTGTAAAAGATGCATAACTTGAACCTAATCACGAGGAGACATCAGACAAACCTGAATTAAGGGGCACTCAACATAAAAAATGGCCTGTACTCTTCAAAAACTGTCAAGGTCATGCAAAACAAAGAAAGACTAAGGAACTGTTTCAGACTGAAGGAGCCTGAAGAGACATGGAAAATAAATGCTACCTGTGATCCTGGATTGGATCTTTTTGCTATAAAGGACATTATTGGGACCTTTGGAGAAACTTGAATGAAGTTTGAGGGTTAGATGTTAGTAATGTCCTTTTAATGATTGCAGGAGATACACGCCAAAGCATTCAGGGGTGATGGGGCATCAGCTTTACAACTTACTATCAGATGATTAAAAAATATTAGTACTATTCTTGCAACGTTTTTGTGAGTTTGAAATTTTTTGAAGTACGTAATTTTGCATTTCAAATAATGTTATTGAAACATACCCTTTATTTACAATTAGTTGCCTGAGAGGCAGAGTGATTGATACTGAGTCTATGTGTTAGAAAGGAGGGGGAGGGAAGGTTCTAGGAACAAGGAAAGGTATGCCCAAAGACAGTACTGAAAGTCCCACACTTACCTACATAAATCTCACATCTATCTCAGGAGTTAAGTGAAAACTGGGGCAGGCAAAGGGGTGAGGCATTATTATCCCCATTGTATAGCTAAGCAAAATAAGGCTACACAGAATAAAAGATATGAGAGCCAGAGGGCACCTCCCTATCCTTTGACAGACGAGAAAACTCATCCAGGAGCTGACAGGACTTGCCAAGTTCTCACAGTCAGAGCTGAACTGGAATCCAAAGGCCAGTACCACACTGCTGTCATTCAACTGTGTCTCATTAAAAAATGTGTGTGTGGTTTACCTATGTAACAAACCTGCACATTCTGCACATATATCCCAGAACTTAAAATTAAATTTAATTTGATTTAAAAATAAAATAAAATAAATGTATCTTTTCAACAAAAAAAGTATGTGTGCATGTGAATTATACATGTGTGTATGTGCTTATTTTATTTGTTCATAAAATAATTGTCTTACAACATTTAGGGATGGCAGTAGTTGCAATGAATAGAATTATCTGGACCAAAAACACAAGGGCAGGGAGTTTGCTCACATTTACTTCCTCCTGTGTCTCCAGGTCCAGAAGAGTAGCTGGCACATGGTAGGCACTTCACGAAGGGTTGTCGAATGACTGAATGTTGTTATAAACTTTTAGGAAAAAAAGATTTCATACTCAGGAAAATTATTTGCCTTTACCCCTCTAAAAATGCCTTAATGTTCTTTCCCCTCCAAGAGACGATACTTGGGACCGAAGCAAAACTAGCCTCAGGAGCCACTTCATGGGAAACTGCAAAAGCCTCTGCAAAGATGACAGGTGTTCTGCCCAGAGGTCTACATCACAGTTGGTTCTTGAAACTTCCTTTTATATTTGCCCTAGCTCTTTCAATGGAGCTGGGTTTCCCACATGCGGAGTATCCTGTGGTAGCTAAATGTAGGGTAAGTGGAGCTAAATTGCCCATGTTTGTTTGAACTGTGGTTCTACCACTTACTGAATGTGTGATCTTGGGCAAGTTATTTAACATCTCTGACTCTCAGTTTACTCATCTGTAAAACAGAGATAATTGTGGAGAAATAGGAACACTTTTACACTGTTGGTGGGACTGTAAACTAGTTCAACCATTGTGGAAAACAGTGTGGTGACTCCTCAAGGATCTAGAACTAGAAATATCATTTGACCCAGCCTTCCCATTACTGGGTATATACCCAAAGGATTATAAATCATGCTGCTATAAAGACACATGCACATGTATGTTTATTGCAGCACTATTCACAATAGCAAAGACTTGGAATCAACCCAAATGTCCATCAGTGACAGACTGGATTAAGAAAATGTGGCACATATACACCATGGAATACTATGCAGCCATAAAAAAGGATGAGTTCGTGTCCTTTGTAGGGACATGGATGCAGCTGGAAACCATCATTCTCAGCAAACTATCGCAAGAACAGAAAACCAAACACCACATGTTCTCACTCATTGATGGGAATTGAACAATGAGATCACTTGGACACAGGAAGGGGAACATCACACATCAGGGCCTATTGTGGGGGGGGGGAGGGGTAGCATTAAGAGATACACCTAATGTAAATGACGAGTTAATGGGTGCAGCACACCAACATGGCACATGTGTACATATGTAACAAACCTGCACGTTGTGCACATGTACCCTAGCACTTAAAGTATAATAAAATAATAATAATAGTAAGAGTACCTATATCGCAAGGTTGTTGTGATGATTAAGTTAGCATACACACAGAAACACAAACACCCAGACACAGACACACACAGACAGTTTCTGACTTAAGATGGTTCAACTTAGATTTTTTGACTTTATGATGATGTGAAAGCCATACGCATTCAGTAGAAACAGTACTTTTTTTTTTTTTTTTTGACAAAGTCTTACTCTGTCGCCCAGGCTGGAGTGCAGTGGCGTGATCTCAGCTCACTGCAACCTCTGCCTCCCAGGTTCAAGAGATTCTCCTGCTTCAGCCTCCCGAGCAGCTGGGATTACCGGCACATGCCACCATGCCCAGCTAATTTTTTTGTATTTTTAGTAGAGACAGGGTTTTATCATGTTGGCCAGGCTGGTCTCGAACTGGTGATCCACCTGCCTCAGCCTCCCAAAGTGCTGAGATTACCACCACGCCTGTCCAGAAACCATACTTTGAGTACCCATGCAGCCAGCCGTTCTGCTTTTCAATGTCAGTGCAGTGTTCATAAATTCCATGAAATATTCAACATTTTATTACAAAATAGGCTTTGTGTTAGATGAGTTCACCCAGCTGTAGGCTAATGTATAAGTGTTATGAGCACACCTAAGGTTGGCTAGGCAAAGCTATGATGTTCAGTAGGCTAGGCGTATTAAATGCATTTTCTTTTTTTTTTTTTTTTTTTTTTTTTTTTTATTATACTTTAAGTTCTAGGGTACATGTGCATAACGTGCAGGTTTGTTACATATGTATACTTATGCCATGTTGGTGTGCTGCACCCATCAACTCGTCAGCACCCATCAATTCATCATTTATATCATGTATAACTCCCCAATGCAATCCCTCCCTCCTCCCCCCTCCCCCCTCCCCATGATAGACCCCAGTGTGTGATGTTCCCCTTCCCGAGTCCAAGTGATCTCATTGTTCAGTTCCCACCTATGAGTGAGAACATGCGGTGTTTGGTTTTCTCTTCTTGTGATAGTTTGCTAAGAATGATGGTTTCCAGCTGCATCCATGTCCCTACAAAGGACGCAAACTCATCCTTTTTTATGGCTGCATAGTATTCCATGGTGTATATGTGCCACATTTTCTTAATCCAGTCTGTCACAGATGGACATTTGGGTTGATTCCAAGTCTTTGCTATTGTGAATAGTGCCGCAATAAACATACGTGTACATGTGTCTTTGTAGTAGACTAATTTATAATCCTTTGGGTATATACCCAGTAGTGGGATGGCTGGGTCATATGGTACATCTAGTTCTAGATCCTTGAGGAATTGCCATACTCTTTTCCATAATGGTTGAACTAGTTTACAATCCCACCAACAGTGTAAAAGTGTTCCTATTTCTCCACATCCTCTCCAACACCTGTTGTTTCCTGACTTCTTAATGATTGCCATTCTAACTGGTGTGAGATGGTATCTCATTGTGGTTTTGATTTGCATTTCTCTGATGGCCAGTGATGATGAGCATTTTTTCATGTGTCTGTTGGCTGTATGAATATCTTCTTTTGAGAAATGTCTGTTCATATCCTTTCCCCACTTTTTGATGGGGTTGTTTGTTTTTTTCTCGTATATTTGTTTGAGTTCTTTGTAGATTCTGGATATTAGCCCTTTGTCAGATGAGTAGGTTGCAAAAATTTTCTCCCATTCTGTAGGTTGCCTGTTCACTCTGATGGTAGTTTCTTTTGCTGTGCAAAAGCTCTTTAGTTTAATTAGATCCCATTTGTCAATTATGGCTTTTGCTGCCGTTGCTTTTGGTGTTTTAGACATGAAGTCCTTGCCCATGCCTATGTCCTGAATGGTACTACCTAGATTTTCTTCTAGGGTTTTTATGGTATTAGGTCTAACATTTAAGTCTCTAATCCATCTTGAATTAATCTTCGTATAAGGGGTAAGGAAAGGATCCAGTTTCAGCTTTCTACTTATGGCTAGCCAATTTTCCCAGCACCATTTATTAAATAGGGAATCCTTTCCCCATTTCTTGTTTCTCTCAGGTTTGTCAAAGATCAGATGGCTGTAGATGTGCGGTATTATTTCTGAGGACTCTGTTCTGTTCCATTGGTCTATATCTCTGTTTTGGTACCAGTACCATGCTGTTTTGGTTACTGTAGCCTTGTAGTATAGTTTGAAGTCAGGTAGCGTGACGCCTCCAGCTTTGTCCTTTTGACTTAGGATTGTCTTGGCAATGCGGGCTCTTTTTTGGTTCCATATGAACTTTAAAGCAGTTTTTTCCAATTCTGTGAAGAAAGTCATTGGTAGCTTGATGGGGATGGCATTGAATCTATAAATAACCTTGGGGAGTATGGCCATTTTCACGATATTGATTCTTCCTATCCATGAGCATGGTATGTTCTTCCATTTGTTTGTGTCCTCTTTGATTTCACTGAGCAGTGGTTTGTAGTTCTCCTTGAAGAGGTCCTTTACATCCCTTGTAAGCTGGATTCCTAGGTATTTTATTCTCTTTGAAGCAATTGTGAATGGAAGTTCATTCCTGATTTGGCTCTCTGCTTGTCTGTTGCTGGTGTATAAGAATGCTTGTGATTTTTGCACATTAATTTTGTATCCTGAGACTTTGCTGAAGTTGCTTATCAGCTTAAGGAGATTTTGGGCTGAGACGATGGGGTTTTCTAAATATACAATCATGTCATCTGCAAACAGGGACAATTTGACTTCTTCTTTTCCTAACTGGATACCCTTGATTTCTTTCTCTTGCCTGATTGCCCTAGCCAGAACTTCCAACACTATGTTGAATAGGAGTGGTGAGAGAGGGCATCCCTGTCTTGTGCCAGTTTTCAAAGGGAATTTTTCCAGTTTTTGCCCATTCAGTATGATATTAGCTGTGGGTTTGTCATAAATAGCTCTTATTATTTTGAGGTACGTTCCATCAATACCGAATTTATTGAGCGTTTTTAGCATGAAGGGCTGTTGAATTTTGTCAAAAGCCTTTTCTGCATCTATTGAGACAATCATGTGGTTCTTGTCTTTGGTTCTGTTTATATGCTGGATTACGTTTATTGATTTGCGAATGTTGAACCAGCCTTGCATCCCAGGGATGAAGCCCACTTGATCATGGTGGATAAGCTTTTTGATGTGCTGCTGAATCCGGTTTGCCAGTATTTTATTGAGGATTTTTGCATCAATGTTCATCAGGGATATTGGTCTAAAATTCTCTTTTTTTGTTGTGTCTCTGCCAGGCTTTGGTATCAGGATGATGTTGGCCTCATAAAATGAGTTAGGGAGGATTCCCTCTTTTTCTATTGATTGGAATAGTTTCAGAAGGAATGGTACCAGCTCCTCCTTGTACCTCTGGTAGAATTCAGCTGTGAATCCATCTGGTCCTGGACTTTTTTTGGTGGGTAGGCTATTAATTGTTGCCTCAATTTCAGAGCCTGCTATTGGTCTATTCAGGGATTCAACTTCTTCCTGGTTTAGCCTTGGGAGAGTGTAAGTGTCCAGGAAATTATCCATTTCTTCTAGATTTTCTAGTTGATTTGCGTAGAGGCGTTTATAGTATTCTCTGATGGTAGTTTGTATTTCTGTGGGGTCAGTGGTGATATCCCCTTTATCATTTTTTATTGCATCTATTTGATTCCTCTCTCTTTTTTTCTTTATTAGCCTTGCTAGCGGTCTGTCAATTTTGTTGATCTTTTCAAAAAACCAACTCCTGGATTCATTGATTTTTTGGAGGGTTTTTTGTGTCTCTATCTCCTTCAGTTCTGCTCTGATCTTAGTTATTTCTTGCCTTCTGCTAGCTTTTGAATGTGATTGCTCTTGCCTCTCTAGTTCTTTTAATTGTGATGTTAGAGTGTCAATTTTAGATCTTTCCTGCTTTCTCTTGTGGGCATTTAGTGCTATAAATTTCCCTCTACACACTGCTTTAAATGTGTCCCAGAGATTCTGGTATGTTGTATCTTTGTTCTCATTGGTTTCAAAGAACATCTTTATTTCCGCTTTCATTTCGTTATGTACCCAGTAGTCATTCAGGAGCAGGTTGTTCAGTTTCCATGTAGTTGAGCGGTTTTGATTGAGTTTCTTAGTCCTGAGTTCTAGTTTGATTGCACTGTGGTCTGAGAGACAGTTTGTTATAATTTCTGTTCTTTTACATTTGCTGAGGAGTGCTTTACTTCCAATTATGTGGTCAATTTTGGAATAAGTGCGATGTGGTGCTGAGAAGAATGTATATTCTGTTGATTTGGGGTGGAGAGTTCTATAGATGTCTATTAGGTCCGCTTGGTGCAGAGATGAGTTCAATTCCTGGATATCCTTGTTAACTTTCTGTCTCGTTGATCTGTCTAATGTTGACAGCGGAGTGTTGAAGTCCCCCATTATTATTGTATGGGAGTCTAAGTCTCTTTGTAAGTCTCTAAGGACTTGCTTTATGAATCTGGGTGCTCCTGTATTGGGTGCATATATATTTAGGAGAGTTAGCTCTTCCTGTTGAATTGATCCCTTTACCATTATGTAATGGCCTTCTTTGTCTCTTTTGATCTTTGATGGTTTAAAGTCTGTTTTATCAGAGACTAGGATTGCAACCCCTGCTTTTTTTTGTTCTCCATTTGCTTGGTAGATCTTCCTCCATCCCTTTATTTTGAGCCTATGTATGTCTCTGCATGTGAGATGGGTCTCCTGAATACAGCAGACTGATGGGTCTTGACTCTTTATCCAGTTTGCCAGTCTGTGTCTTTTAATTGGAGCATTTAGTCCATTAACATTTAAGGTTAATATTGTTATGTGTGAACTTGATCCTGCCATTATGATATTAACTGGTGATTTTGCTCGTTAGTTGATGCAGTTTCTTCCTAGCCTCGATGGTCTTTACATTTTGCCAAGTTTTTGCGATGGCTGGTACCGGTTGTTCCTTTCCATGTTTAGGGCTTCCTTCAGGGTCTCTTGTAAGGCAGGCCTGGTGGTGACAAAATCTCTAAGCATTTGCTTATCTGTAAAGGATTTTATTTCTCCTTCACTTATGAAACTTAGTTTGGCTGGATATGAAATTCTGGGTTGAAAATTCTTTTCTTTAAGAACGTTGAATATTGGCCCCCACTCTCTTCTGGCTTGTAGAGTTTCTGCCGAGAGATCTGCTGTTAGTCTGATGGGCTTCCCTTTGTGGGTGACCCGACCTTTCTCTCTGGCTGCCCTTAAGATTTTTTCCTTCATTTCAACTTTGGTGAATCTGGCAATTATGTGTCTTGGAGTTGCTCTTCTCGAGGAGTATCTTTGTGGCGTTCTCTGTATTTCCTGAATTTGAATGTTGGCCTGCCCTACTAGGTTGGGGAAGTTCTCCTGGATGATATCCTGAAGAGTGTTTTCCAACTTGGTTCCATTTTCCCCCTCACTTTCAGGCACCCCAATCAGACGTAGATTTGGTCTTTTTACGTAATCCCATACTTCTTGCAGGCTTTGCTCATTTCTTTTTCTTCTTTTTTCTTTTGGTTTCTCTTCTCGCTTCATTTCATTCATTTGATCTTCAATCGCTGATACTCTTTCTTCCAGTTGATCGAGTCGGTTACTGAAGCTTGTGCATTTGTCACGTATTTCTCGTGTCATGGTTTTCATCTCTGTCATTTCGTTTATGATCTTCTCTGCATTAATGAGTCTAGCTGTCAATTCTTCCACTCTTTTTTCAAGATTTTTAGTTTCTTTGCGCTGGGTACGTAATTCCTCCTTTAGCTCTGATAAGTTTGATGGACTGAAGCCTTCTTCTCTCCTCTCGTCCAAGTCATTCTCTGACCAGCTTTGATCCGTTGCTGGTGATGGGCTGCGCTCCTTTGCTGGGGGAGATGCGCTCTTATTTTTTGAATTTCCAGCTTTTCTGCCCTGCTTCTTCCCCATCTTTGTGGTTTTATCTGTCTCTGGTCTTTGATGGTGGTGACGAACTGATGGGGTTTTGGTATAGGTGTCCTTCCTGTTTGATAGTTTTCCTTCTGACAGTCAGAAGGACTCTCTGTTGGTCTGTTGGAGATTGCTTGAGGTCCACTCCAGACCCTGTTTGCCTGGGTATCAGCAGCAGAGGTTGCCGAAGATAGAATATTGCTGAACAGCGAGTGTACCTGTCTGATTCTTCCTTTGGAAGTGTCCTCTCAGGGGTGTACTCCACCCTGTGAGGTGTGGGGTGTCAGACTGCCCCTAGTGGGGGATTTCTCCCAGCTAGGCTACTCAGGGGTCAGGGACACACCTGAGCAGGCAGTCTGTCCGTTCTCAGATCTCAACCTCCGCGTTGGGAGATCCGCGGCTCTCCCCAAAGCTGTCAGACAGAGTCGTTCGCGTCTGCACCGGCTCCCGCTACTTCCCCTGTTGGTCTTCAGCTGTGCGCTGTCCCCAGAGGTGGAGACTACAGAGACAGGCAGGCTTCCTTGAGCTGCTGTGAGCTCCACCCAGTTCGAGCTTCCCAGCGGCTTTGTTTACCTACTTAAGCCTCAGCAATGGCGGGCGCCCCTCCCCCAGCCTCGCTGCTGCCTTGCGGATAGATCGCGGCAGACTGCTGTGTTAGCAGTGAGGGAGGCTTCGTGGGCG
Organism: Rhinopithecus roxellana; assembly: GCF_007565055.1. Taxonomy (NCBI): domain Eukaryota; kingdom Metazoa; phylum Chordata; class Mammalia; order Primates; family Cercopithecidae; genus Rhinopithecus; species Rhinopithecus roxellana. The sequence goes on along the minus strand of NC_044555.1, from coordinate 110,402,856 downwards.
TGGGACCCTCCCGGCCAGGTGTGGGATATATTCTCCTGGAATGCCTGTATGCTTACAGCGCAGTATTGGGGTGGGAGTTACCCGATTTTCCAGGTGTTGTGTGTCTCAGTTCCCCTGGCTAGGAAAACGGATCCCCTTCCCCCTTGCGCTTCCAGGTGAGGCGATGCCTCGCCCTGCTTCAGCTCTCGCTGGTCAAGCTGCAGCAGCTGACCAGCACCGATTGTCCGGCACTCCCTAGTGAGATGACCCCAGTACCTCAGTTGAAAATGCAGAAATCACCGGTCTTCTGTGTCGCTCGCGCTGGGAGTTGGAGACTGGAGTTGTTCCTATTCGGCCATCTTGCTCCGCCCCCCTTTTTTTTTTTTTTTTTTTGCTTTTTTGAGATGGAGTCTCACTCTGTCACCCAGGCTGGAGTGCAGTGGTGTGATCTCGGCTCACTGCAATCTCCGTCTCCTGCGTTCAAGCAATTATCCTGCCTCATCCTCACCAGTAACTGATATTACAGGTGCACACCACCATGCCTGGCTAATTTTTGTATTTTTAATAGAGACGGGGTTTCGCCATGTTGGCCAGGCTGGTCTCGAACTCCTGACATCAAGTGATCCGCCTTCCTCGGCCTCCCAAAGTGCTGGGATTATAGGCATGAGCCACCATACCTGGCCTTAAATGCATTTTCGACATACAATATTTTCAAGTTATGATTGGTTAATCAATGGGTTTATGTAACACTGTCGTAAGTTGAAGAGCACCTGTAGTAAGAACTGTAAAAATGTTTGTAATTTTTCCCAGACCCCTGGGAGCTTGTTAAAGCCCAGCCTTGTGAAAAATTCCCATCTTGGTATTCTCTCAGCCTGCCCTCTGGCACATCCACCATAAATTTGTCCTGCCCGCCTGGTTTTTCAGGGGCTGTTTCAAAGGAAGAGACGTTTGAACTGGGACCTAAAGAATGAGTAAAAGCTTAGTAAATGGAAAAAGAAGGAATTGAAACACCTCTCAAAAAGCGGCCTAGGAGCCACAACCTCACAGACAACCTCTCCCCAGCACCTGAGGGACCACTGCTGGGCTGAAATTCATTCACCAAGAATGGATTGTGCTATCATCATTTCTATTTGTGAGGTGCTCTGGTGTACTCTGTGGTTGGCAGTTTGAAGTGACTTAAAATAGCATTTTTTAAAATCTTCAGAAGCAGAAATAATGAAGTGACTCACAGAAACAGCATAGTATAGTACTCATGAGCATGGATTGCTTAGGTACAAGTCCCAGCTTCACTGTTCCTAGCTGTGTAACCTTGGACAAGTTTCTTAACTTCTCTGTGCCTCATTTTCTTCATCTCTAAAATGGGGAAAATGATCATGGTACCTGCCTTATGGGTGTACTAGGAAGAATAGATGAGTTCTTACTTTGTAAAATGCTTAGAACAGTGACTGGCACAGAATATGCGCTACATAGGTGTCTGCTAAATAATACATAAGCGATGGAAATCCTCAATATTAAAACAGAATGATGGAAGGAACTGTTTATACAAACAAAAATAATAGTGATAAATTAGTAATACCCTATAAATGAAACCTCAGGTCTCTTTACTGTATTTTTCTCTCACAGTGCACAGACAGGGGGTGGGGGGGAACCTCTCATTACCAATTAGAAATTATTTTTAAGTAAATTATCAGTCACATAATAGGGTTCAAATCAGAGGGGGAACAAGTATTTTTTGTTGACATTATTGCTTACAAATGTGAAAACTCATCTGTGCAAATAGGTTTTGGTGACTAATCAACTCATTTTTACCTCTTTGGAAGAAGTATTTTAGAAACCCTTCCACTGAGTAGAGAAAAGCATTTTTAAAACCATGGAAGAATCAAAATGAAAGGAATGAAAAAATAAAAGCACTAAACGTAAAATTTTTTTGTTGCCACTATCAAGACCTTTAGAAGAAAGAAACATGTTCACCACTAATGGCATGGCATGAAGAAACACCTGTTTTATTTGCTTATATACTCCCAAGGTGACACAACTGGGCCAAGACCCTGTGAATTCCAGCACACTCATGAGTTTGGTGTGAGCCTTTGGAAACCACTGGACAAGGCCCCAAGTTTTGATTTTTGCCCTCCCAAGTTGAGTCAGATTGGAGGTCACCATCTGAAGCACAGCAGGAAGGGTTGGGATGGATGAGCTGACTGGCAGCTTCTGCACAGCTTTTCCGGAACACTTGGTTGCCTGAGGAATTACATGCCTAGTAATTGACTGGGACAATTAGGCGGACTCTGAAAGTCAAGCTTGGAAGGCACATGCTGAAGTGCACCCACAAATGGGTAAGCTCCATTGTAGCCCTTTGCAGATGTCACTCAAATGCAAAGATCTTGAGAGAGTTTTCTTCCCAAAGCTGGCAGAGATATCACTGGTATCGAGTGTTCTGCCCATAAAAATGATAAAGTATTAGTTAATGTCAGCCCTTTGCTAAGAGCAACAGCTGGGAACTCTGTGCTGGCGGAGGGGGGTGAATTGTATAATCAAGCAAAGCTTAACTCTCATGAGTATGACAATCTGCAGCTCTCAATACGTTTGCTTGTAAGGAAGTATTCATCCTGCACTGGGACACCCACTTTCCCCTCCACAACCACACACCCCCACAGAGATTCTGCATACCTTTACCATATGTGTAATCAGCTTTCTACTTTATAGCAACTTCTGTCTAACTAGGTGTTATTGTGCCAATAGTAAGAGTTGTGTTGCCAGAACCAAGTTCACCAAATTACAAAGCTAGAAGAATGGTAGTGCCGGTGGATCTTGATTCTTTAGTGCCTGTCATGTCTACTTCATAGGGTGTGAGCATTCAACAGGATAATGCATAAGGAGAGGCTATTACCAGATATGCACTGATATCCAAATTTAATGGATTTTGATATTGTTACTTGGTAGATTCTCAGCAGAACTCAATAAAGACTCTAATCTCTAAATATTTAAGAGCCCTGAAGCTATAGTAAGTCTGTGTAATCTTAATAGCACTAAATAATATTTTATTATAGCCACCTGAAAATTACCTTAGGGTAGTAGATATTGCTTTTCTTTCCTTTTGCCATCACAAGTCTTGGAAGAATTGTCTGTATTTCTTGCCTGCATTTCTTTCTACTTCCTCCCTAATCCCTTGTGATTTGGTTCCTGCCTTCCCCACTCTTCTCAAAGTACAGTGTGTTAGTTATCTATTGTTGCATAACAAATTACCCTGATACATAGTGTCTGAAGACAATATACATTGTTATCTCACTGTTTCCATGAGTCAGGAAGCTGGATGTGGCATACCTGGGTCCTCTGGCTCAAGGTCTCTTACAGACTGCAGTTTAAGATGTCGGCGGGGGTTGTAGTCTCTCAAAGCTTGACTGGGGAAGGATTCATTTCCAAGCTCAATCATGTGGTTGTTGGCAGGATTCAATTCTTCATAGGCAGTCGGACCAAAGGCCTCAGTTTCTTGATGGTTGTTAGCCACAAGCTTCCTCCAGTTCCTTGTCACATGGGCCTTTCCATAGAGTGGCTTATAACAGGGTAACTGGATTTTTTTTTTTTTTAATTATACTTTATGTTCTAGGGTACATGTGAACAATGTATAGGTTTCTTACATATGTATACATGCGCCATGTTGGTGTGCTGCACCCATTAACTCATCATTTACATTAGGTATATCTCCTACCGCCATCCCTCCCCCCACCGCCCATCCCACAACAGGCCCCGGTGTGTGATGTGCCCCACCCTGTGTCCAAGTGTTCTCGTTGTTCAGTTCCCACCTATGAGTGAGAACATGTGGTATTTGGTTTTCTGTTCTTGCGATAGTTTGCTGAGAATGATGGTTTCCAGCTGCATCCATGTCCCTACAAAGGACATGAACTCATCCTTTTTTATGGCTGCATAGTATTCCATGGTGTACATGTGCCAGATTTTCTTAATCCAGTCTGTTGTTGATGGACATTTGGGTTGGTTCCAAGTCTTTGCTGTTGTGAATAGTGCCACAATAAACATATGTGTGCATGTGTCTTTATAGCAGCATGATTTATAATCCTTTGGGTATATACCCAGTAATGGGATGGCTGGACCAAATGGTATTTCTAGTTCTAGATCCTTGAGAGATCGCCACACTGTCTTCCACAATGGTTGAACTAGTTTACACTCCCACCAACAGTGTAAAAGTGTTCCTATTTCTCCACATCCTCTCCAGCACCTGTGTTTCCTGACTTTTCAATGATCCCCATTCTAATTGGTGTGAGATGGCATCTCATTGTGGTTTTGATTTGCATTTCTCTGATGGCTAGTGATGATGAGCATTTTTTCATGTCTGTTGGCTGCATAAATGTCTTCTTTTGAGAAGTGTCTGTTCATATCCTTTGCCCACTTTTTGATTTTTTTTTTCCTTGTAAATTTGTTTGAGTTCTTTGTAGGTTCTGGATATTAGCCCTTTGTCAGATGAGTAGATTGCAAAAATTTTCTCCCATTCTGTAGATTGCCTGTTCACTCTGATGGTAGTTTCTTTTGCTGTGCAGAAGCTCTTTAGTTTAATTAGATCCCATTTGCCAATTTTGGCTTTTGTTGCCATTGCTTTTGGTGTTTTAGACATGAAGTCCTAGCCCATGCCTATGTCCTGAATGGTATTGCCTAGGTTTTCTTCTAGGGTTTTTATAGTTTTAGGTCTAACATTTAAGTCTCTAATTTATCTTGAATTAAGTTTTGAATTTATGAGGTGTAAGGAAGGGATCCAGTTTCAGCTTTCTACTTATGGCTAGCCAATTTTCCCAGCACCATTTATTAAATAGGGAATCCTTTCCCCATTTCTTGTTTTTGTCAGGTTTGCCAAAGATCAGATGGTTGTAGATGTGTGGTATTATTTCTGAGGGCTCTGTTCTGTTCCTTTGGTCTATATCTCTGTTTTGGCTGTTTTGGTTAGTGTAGCTTTGCAGTATAGTTTGAAGTCAGGTAGCGTGATGCCTCCAGCTTTGTTCTTTTGGCTTAGGATTGTCTTGGCAATGTGGGCTCTTTTTTGGTTCCATATGAACCTTAAAGTAGTTTTTTCCAATTCTGTGAAGAAAGTCATTGGTAGCTTAATGGGGATGGTATTGAATCTATAAATTACCTTGGGCAGTATGACCATTTTCATGATATTGATTCTTCCTATCCATGAGCATGGAATGTTCTTCCATTTGTTTGTGTCCTCTTTTACTTCATCGAGCAGTGGTTTGTAGTTCTCCTTGAAGAGGTCCTTCACATCCCTTGTAAGTTGGATTCCTAGGTATTTTATTCTCTTTGAAGCAGTTGTGAATGGGAGTTCATTCATGGTTTGACTCTCTGTTTGTCATTGGTGTATAAGAATGCTTGTGATTTTTGCACATTGATTTTGTATCCTGAGACTTTGCTGAAGTTGCTTATCAGCTTAAGGAGATTTTGAGCTGAGACGATGGGGTTTTCTAAATACACAATCTTGTCATCTACGAATAGGGACAATTTGACTTCCTCTTTTCCTAATTGAATACCCCTTATTTCTTTCTCTTGCCTAATTGCCCTGGCCAGAACTTCCAATACCATGTTGAATAGGAGTGGTGAGAGAGGACATCCCTGTCTTGTGCCAGTTTTCAAGAGGAGTGCTTCCAGTTTTTGCTGAGTCAGTATGATATTGGCTGTGAGTTTGTCATAAATAGCTCTTATTATTTTGAGATACGTTCTATCAATACCGAATTTATTGAGAGTCTTTAGCATGAAGGGCTGTTGAATGTTGTCAAAGGCCTTTCCTGCATCTATTGAGATAATCATATGGTTTTTGTCATTGGTTCTGTTTATATACTTGATTATGTTTGTTGATTTGTGTATGTTGAAACAGCCTTGCATCCCAGGGATGAAGCCCACTTGATCATGGTGGATAAGCTTTTTCATGTGCTGCTGGATTTGGTTTGCCAGTATTTTATTGAGGATTTTTGCATCGATGTTCATCAAGGATATTGGTCTAAAATTCTCTTTTTTTTTTTTTGTTGTATCTCTGCCAGGCTTTAGTATCAGGATGATGCTCGCCTCATAAAATGAGTTAGGGAAGATTCCCTCTTTTTCTATTGATTGGAATAGTTTCAGAAGGAATGGTACCAGCTCTTCCTTGTACCTCTGGTAGAATTCGGCTGTGAATCCATCTGGTCCTGGACTTTTTTTGCTTGGTAGGCTGTTAATTATTGCCTCAATTTCAGAGCCTGTTATTGGTCTATTCAGGGATTCAACTTCTTCTTGGTTTACTTGGGAGAGTTTATGTGTCCAGGAATTTATCCATTTCTTCTAGGTTTTCTAGTTTATTTGTATAGAGGTGTTTATAGTATTCTCTGATGGTAGTTTGTATTTCTGTGATGATACACAGAAAGAGGTGGTGATATCCTCTTTATCATGTTTTATTACGTCTGTTTGATTCTTCTATCTTTTCTTCTTTATTAGTCTTGCTAGCAGTCTATCAATTTTGTTATCTTTTCAAAAAACCAGCTCCTGGATTAATTGATTTTTGAAAGTTTTTTTTGTGTCTCTATCTTCTTCAGTTCTGCTCTGATCCTAGTTATTTCTTGCCTTCTGCTAGCTTTTGAATTTGTTTGCTCTTCCTTCTCTAGTTCTTTTCATTGTGATGTTAGAGTGTCAATTTTAGATCTTTCCTGCTTTCTCTTGTGGGCATTTAGTGCTATAAATTTCCCTTTACACGCTGCTTTAAATGTGTCCCAGGGATTCTGGTATGTTGTATCTTTGTTCTCATTGGTTTCAAAGAACATCTTTATTTCTGCCTTCATTTTGTTATGTACCCAGTAGTCATTCAGGAGCACGTTGTTCAGTTTCCTTGTAGTTAAGCGGTTTTGATTGAGTTTCTTAATCCTGAGTTCTAGTTTGATTGCACTGTAGTCTGAGAGACAGTTTGTTATAATTTCTATTCTTTTACATTTGCTGAGGAGTGCTTTACTTCCAACTATGTGGTCAATTTTGGAATAAGTGTGATGTGGTGCTGAGAAGAATGTGTATTCTGTTGATTTGGGGTGGAGAGCTCTGTAGATGTCTATTAGGTCAGCTTGGTGCAGAGTTGAGTTCAATTCCTGGATATCCTTATTAACTTTCTGTCTCGTTGATCTGTCTAATGTTGACACTGGGGTGTTAAAGTCTCCCATTATTATTGTGTGGTAGTCTAAGTCTCTTTTTAAGTCTCTAAGGACTTGCTTTATGAATCTGGGTGCTCCTGTATTGGGTACATGTGTATTTAGGATAGTTAGCTCTTCTTGTTGAATTTATCCCTTTGCCATTATGTAATAGCCTTCTTTGTCTCTTTTGATCTTTGATGGTTTAAAGTCTGTTTTATCAGAGACTAGGATTGCAACCCCTGTTTTTTTTTGTTTTCCATTTTCTTGGTAGATCTTCCTCCATCCCTTTATTTTGAGCCTATGTGTGTCTCTGTACGTGAGATGGGTCTCCTAAATACAGCACACTGATGGGTCTTGACTCTTGGTCCAATTTTCCAGTCTGTGTCATTTAATTGGAGCATTTAGCCCATTTACATTTAAGGTTAATATTGTTATGTATGAACTTGATCCTGTCATTATGATATTAGCTGTTTATTTTGCTCGCTAGTTGATGCAGTTTCTTCCTAGCCTCGATGGTCTTTCCATTTTGGCATGTTTTTGCAATGGCTGGTACCGGTTGTTCCTTTCTATATTTAGTGCTTCCTTCAGGAGCTCTTGTAGGGCAGGCCTGGTGGTGACAAAATCTCTAAGCATTTACTTGTCTGTAAAGGATTTTATTTCTCCTTCACTTATGAAACTTAATTTGGCTGGATATGAAATTCTGGGTTGAAAATTCTTTTCTTTAAGAATGTTGAATATTGGCCCCCACTCTCTTTTGGCTTGTAGAGTTTCTGCTGAGAGATCCACTGTTAGTCTGATGGGCTTCCCTTTGTGGATAACCCAACCTTTCTCTCTGGCTGCCCTTAACATTTTTGCCTTCATTTCAACTTTGGTGAATCTGACAATTATGTGTCTTGGAGTTGCTCTTCTCCAGGAGTATCTTTGTGGCATTCTCTGTATTTCCTGAATTTGAATGTTGGCCTGCCTTACTAGGTTGGGAAAGTTCTCCTGGATAATATCCTGCAGAGTGTTTTCCAACTTGGTTCCATTCTCCCTGTCACTTTCAGGTACACCAATCAGATATAGATTTGGTCTTTTCAGATAGTCCCATATTTCTTGGAGGCTTTGTTCATTTCTTTTTACTCTTTTTTCTCTAAACTTCTCTTCTCACTTCATTTCATTCATTTGATCTTTAATCGCTGATACCCTTTCTTCCAGTTGATCGAATTGGTTACTGAAGCTTGTGCATTTGTCATGTAGTTCTCATGTCATGGTTTTCATCTCTGTCAGGTCGTTTAAGGACTTCTCTATGTTGGTTATTCTAGTTAGCTATTTGTCAAATCTTTTTTCAAAGTTTTTAGTTCCTTTGCATTGGGTTCGTACTTCCTCCTTTAGCTCAGAGAAGTTTGATCCTCTGAAGCCTTCTTCTCTCAACTCGTCAAAGTCATTTCTGTCCAGCTTTGTTCCGTTGCTGGCGAGGAGCTGAGTTCCTTTGAAGGGGGAGAGGCACTCTGATTTTTAGAATTTTCAGCTTTTCTGCCCTGCTTTTTCCCCATCTTTGTGGTTTTATCTATCTTTGGTCTTTGGTGATGGTGACATACAGATGGGGTTTTGGTGTGGATCTCCTTTCTGTTTGTTAGTTTTCCTGTTAATAGTCAGGACCCTCAGCTGCAGGTCTGTTGGAGTTTGCTTGAGGTCCACTCCAGACCCTGTTTGCCTGGGTATAAGCAGTGGAGGCTGCAGAAGAGTGAATATTGCTGAACAGCAAATGTTGATGTCTGATCCTTCTTCTGGAAGCTTCGTCTCAGAGGTGTACCCGACCGTGTGAGGTGTGAGGTGTCAGTCTGCCCCTAGTGGAGGATGTCTCCCAGTTAGGCTACTTGGGAGTCAGGGACCCACTTGAGCAGGCAGCCTGTCCATTCTCAGATCTGAAACTCCATGCTAGGAGATCCACTGCTCTCTTCAAAGCTCAGCTGGAAATGCAGAAATCACCCTTCTTTTCTGTTGCTCACACTGGGAGCTGGAGACTGGAGCTGTTCCTATTTGGCCACCTTGGCGCCACCCCCGGTAACTGGATTTATCAGAGCAAGCAAACAAGAAGGCAAGAAAGAGTAAGCTGGAAGTTACCTTCTAATAAGCTTAACCTTAGACATTATATCCCATCGCTTTTGCTGTAATCTGTTCACTAGAAGGTATTGTATTTGTTAGAAGCTAGTCACTAGGTCCAGCCCACACTAAAAAGGAGGAGGTGACTCAAGGGCATGAATACCTGGAGATGGGTATAACTGGGGACCATCTTAGTTATAAATCTTTTTATCACATGCAGGTCACTTGAGGCTTCATGGCCAAGTCCAATGAACTTTGGTATATTTCTTCCTTTCTGACCTTTCTGGGTCCTCTCATCTACGCACTATCTCCAAATTGAAATTCTGTCTTCACTGTGACTGCACAGCACTTTATTTTATCACCTCTCTACTATTCTTTCTTTTCTCTCTCTCTCTTTCTCTCTGTCTCTCGTTTGAGACAGGGTCTTGCTCTGTCACCCAGGCTGGAATGCAGTGGCACCATCATGACACAATGCAGCCTCAACTTCCTGGGCTCAAGTGATCCTCCTGACTCAGCCTTTCCAGTAGTTGGGACCCCAGGCATGCTCCACCATGCCTGTCTAATTTAATTTTTTAAAATATATATAGACAAGGTCTTCCTATGTTTCCCAGGCTGGTCTCAAACTCCTGAACTCAAACAATCCTTCCACCTTGGCCTCCCAAAGTGCTGAGATTACAGACATAAGCCACCTTGCCCAGCCTCTTTTCTCTATCTCTGCTCCTCTTCCCCCTTTTGCCCACTAAATCTGCAGCCTAACTCAAAGTAGGCACACTAACAAAAAATTGTAGGCTCATGGAATAAGTACAAGTGGCTGTTGAGGGTCAGTTTTTTGCTCTCATATCTTCATCTTTCCTTTCTATTGTTTTTGCAATGACAATTCCATTTTATCTCCCTCATTTATAACATCCATTCAGTTATCATTTCTAAGGAATTAAGACTGATTTTTTTTTTTTTTTTTTTGAGACAGGGTCTTGTTCTGTCACCCAGGCTGAAATACAGTGGTGCAATCTTTGCTCACTGCAGCCTCCAATTCCTGAGCTTAAGAGATCCTCCCAACTCAGCCTCCCCATAGCTAGTACTATAGGTATGTGCCACCATGTCTAGCTTTTTTTTTTGCAGAGATTGAGTCTTGCTATGTTGCCCAGGCTGGTCTCGAATTCCTGGCCCCAAGCAATTCTCCTGCCTCATCCTCCTAATGTGCTGGGATTACAGGCATGAACCACCATGCCTGGCCAGTCTGAAATCTTAATATGCAACTTTGGTGTCTCTTCTGAGCCCCACTTCTGTTTTTCTAACTGCTTTAACACTTAAAAGGATAATGTGCTGGGACCTCAAAAGCAGCATATATTTCCCCAATCATTCCCCTACCTTCATCAAACCCTGCTCCTTCTTTATTCCCAATTTTTGATATTACTACTTACCCCATCACCCAGACCTAAAACCTAAAATCACTATATTTGATTTGCCTTTTCCCCCTAGCTGTCACATCCAGTTATTGCTATATCTTCTCTATTCTAATCCTGCATCATTTATCCTCTCTTCTCTGTTCCCATTGAGTACTGTAATGGCCTCATAATTAGTCTCTATCCTCTCTCATTTATCCTATATATTCCTTTCAAATAAATCTTCCTGAAGCACATCTCTGGTCATTCCACATCTTGTTTAAATATCAATGGGGCAGGCATGGTTGTTCAAGCCTGTAATCCCAGCACTTTAGGAGGCCAAGGCGGGAGGATCGCTTGAGCTCAGGAGTTCGAGACCAGCCTGGGCAACAAAGCAAGACCCTGTATCTACTGGAAAAAAAAATTAAATTATCTGGACATGGTGATGCATGCCTGTAGTCCCAAATACTCAGAAGGCTGAGGCAGTAGGATCACTGGAGCCCAGGAGATTGAGGCTGCAATGAGCTATGATTGTGACACTGCACTCCAGCCTGGGTGACAGAGTGAGACCGTGTCTCAAAACAAACAAACAAACAAACAAAACCCAACAAATATCAATGGTTGTCCATTGATTACATAATACAGTTCAAATTTCTTAACCTGTTATTCGAGGCCTTCCACAATCATCTGGTCCCCTTCTTGACCCCTACTCTTTTTATGCACTGTGTGCTCCAATCGTGTGGAATCTCTTATCTGCTCCTCATACAGCTCTCATGATTTCCTGCTTTAGTAGCTTTGTTCTTGCTCATTTTCACTTCAGCCTGGAATTCTCTGTCCCCATTCTTGACCTTAGTTCTACATAGTCAACTCTTACCTATCTTCCATGGCCTGGCTCAAATTACATTGGCTCCACAGAGGGTTCCCTGAGTGTCCACCTTCCTTCAAATCTGACTTGAAGGTAGTAGTTCCCTACTGTGAATTCCCAGACTCCTTTACTTCTCCATAATAGGGCACTTTATCTAGGTATTTCTGTTCACACTAATCTCTTTCCTACTCGACTGGGTACTTTTTTTTTTTTTTTTTTTTTTGACAGAGTCTCACTCTGTCACCCAGGCTGGAGTACAGTGGTGTGATCTCTGCTCACTGCAGCCTCTGCCTCCCGGGTTCAAGTGATTCTCATGCTTCACCCTCCCCAGTAGCTGGGACTACAGGTGCATGCCACCACACTCGACTAATTTTTGTATTTTTGGTAGAGACGGAGTTTCACCATGTTGGCCAGGCTGGTCTCAAACTCCTGGCCTCAAGTGATCCACTCGCCTCAGCCTCCCCAAGTGCTGGGAGAACAGGCAATTGGGTACTTCTGGATAGTAGGGTGTGTGCTTGATTCTTTTTTGTTGCTGTCTGCACACTATAGAACCTTACACATCCACATCATCAATAGATTTAAAATCTTTTTTGTCATTACTCCCCATTAAATATGTATGCCCATTTGCCTTATGGTCACAGAAAAAGAGGGACAGATTCAGTTAACACCGTGTTATTACTTTTTTTTTTTTTTTTTTGGAGATGGCGTCTCTCTCTGTCACCCAGACTGGAGTGCAGTGGCACGATCTCAATTCACTGCAACCTCTGCCTCCCAGGCTCAGGTGATTCTCATGCCTCGGCCCCCAACCAGTAGCTGTGATTACAGGCATGTGCCAACATGCCTGGCTAATTTTTGTATTTTACAGGTAAGAGGGCTCACACCTATAATCCCAGCACTTTGGGAGGCCAAGGTGAACGAATCACCTGAGGTCAGCAATTTGAGACCAGCCTGGCCAACATGGCTTAGAATCAAGTTGGAGATCCCAAACTTCAATATGTACTTCTTCCTAAAATGTATCCGCTTGAGAAAGTATCCATGGTGGAGGCAGCAAGCCAGCCTTACTTTTCTACCTCGCCTTTCACCATTGATCTCCTTGCACTTTACTAAAGAGAGGCAAACTCTCACCCACCCTGGCTCTCACTATGGCACATTGCCTCAGGAATGTAAGCACTTCTTGGAAAATAAACAAAGAGGCAATTTGAAATACTGTGCTAGTGTCAAAAAAGTGGATGACTCTAATTAAGACCAGGTAACAAATTTCTATGCAAGTAGGTGACTTCTAATTCTTTGCTTTTAGCAAAATTGAAGAAGTGCCTACTTGTATTTATTGTCAGCTGATTGACCATTAAAAATATTTTTGATGGAACTCTTGTGCACTGCTGATGGGGAAGTAAAATGGTTCAGCCACTGTGGAAGACAGTATATCAGTTCCTCAAAAAGTTAAAAATAAAATTACTCTATGACACAACAATTCCAATTCTGGGTACATATCCAAAAATTTCAAAACAAGATCTTGAAGAGATATTTGTACACCCATGTTAGTAGCAACATTATTAACAACAGACAAAAGTCAGAAGCAACCCAGGTATCCATCAATGGATGGACGTGAAACAAAATGTGGTATAAGCATATGATGGAATATTATTCAGCCATGAAAAAGGGAACTCTGATACATGCCACCATATGAATGAGCCTTGAAGAGATTACTCCAAGTAAAATAAGCCAGTCACAGAAAAAAAGCAAATATCGTATGATTTCTCTTCTATGAGGTACCTAGAGTAAACAAATTCATGTAGACAGAAAATAAAATGGTAGTTTCTAAGAGCTGAAGGGAGAATGAGGAGTTAATGTTTAGTGGGTATGGAGTTTCATTTGGGGAAGTTAAAAATGTTCTAGAGATAGATGATGGTAATGATTGCATGACAGTATGGATGTACTTAATGCCACAGAACTCTACACTTAAATGGTCAAAATGGTAAATTTTGTGTTGTATGTTTTACCACAGTAAAAAATTTATTTCTTTATTTCTTTTTTATTTTTTTTGAAACAGAGTCTTGCTCCCTTGCCCAGACTGGAGTGCAGTGGTGTGATCTCGGCTCACTGCAACCTCCACCTCCTGGTTCAAGCAATTCTCCTGCTTCAACCTCCCAAGTAGCTGGGATTACAGACGTGCACTACCACGCTTGGCTAATTTTTTTTTTTTTTTGTATTTTTAGTAGACATGGGGTTTCACCATGTTGGCCAGGCTCTTCTAGAACTCCTGACCTCATGATTCACCCGCCTTGGCCTCCCAAAGTGCTGGGATTACGGCCGTGAGCCACCACGCCTGGCCAAAAAAAAAAAAAAAGTATATATTTCTCAATGATAATTATTATGTGATTTTGGAGCATGCAACATGAAAAGAACTTTGAGAAACTGAGTGACATTGCTCTAACAAAGCTCTACTCCTCCTTCCAATCCAATATACTTATTTACGTGAATGAGATTTCTTTGTATTTAGGATCTATACAAATGAAAAACAGAAATAAAATCAATGTTGAATCTTGTCTCATTCTCGCAGTAATAGTTATCTCAGGTACATGGACTAACTGAGCAGAAAAGCCTTATCCATTTCACTAGCATGTTTTCCCAACAAAAATCTTACTTTGGGGCCAGGCGCAGTGGCTCACATCTGCAATCCCAGTATGTTGAGAGGCCGAGACAGGAGGATCGCTTGAACTCAGGGGTTCGAGACCAGCCTGGAAAACACAATAAGATCTCATCTCTACAAAATATAAACAAAATTATGTGGGTATGGTGGTGCATGCCTGTGGTCACAGCTACTTGGGAGGCTGAGGTGGGAGGATTCCTTGAACCCAGGAAGTCGAGGCTACAAAGAGCTTTGCTTGCACCACTGCACTCCAGCCTGGGTAACAGAGTGAGATCCTGTCTCAAAAAAAAGTCTTATTTTTAAAATGTAATAGTTAGTTATCAAAATTTGTAATATATTTATGTTTTCACAAATTGTTTGCTACTAATAATTTTAATAAAAACCAAATCAAATACAATTTTGACACCAGTAATTTTATGGATACATACCTTTAAAAATGTTAAATTTTGATTTCTATACATATTTTTGTTGCCAGGTGGTATTATAGGTGATCAGTAAGAATTTCAAGCATAAAAATACATTACAGCAAAATTCTATAGGAGAAGCAGAATGTGAATTTAAGGAGATAAAGGAACAGTGTAATAGTTTTGGCTGTTAAGAAAGAGCTTATATATGTATGTTTGGATTCCTTTAGATATGGAAAAGTTTTATTTAAAAATGACAATATTTGCAATATTCTGAAAATTACATCCTTTGCAACTCTTTAAACTTATGAAAAAAAATTTTAAATCAATTAAACTTAAAATCAATTAAAAATGTATAATGATTTTTTAAATTACTTTAGAGGGGCACTTGAGCAAAAAAAATAGAATACCCCTGCTTTGGGTCCTTTCTTGACAATTTCTACTCTGTTACACCGAACCCTCCCAGTACAAACTTGAGTTATTTTTCTCAGCTCACTCTATCCATGCAGAAACTGAGTACCAGGCACATCTCTTGATTTTAGATAGAAACTGCCATTCTCAGGGATACTCAGTGAAACTCCTGGATTCTGGTAGAAGTGGTTTGCAGCCAGGGACAATTTTGTCACCCAGGGTCACATTTGACAATATCTGAAGACATTTTTGGTTGTCACAGTGGGAGGAGCCGCTATTAGCATCTAGTGGTTAGAGACTGGGGATCCCCTAAACTTTGTACAATTTACACGACAACTTCCCATAACAAAAAAAAAAAAAAAAAAATTCTGGCTCAAAATATCAATGGTGCCAAGGTTGAGAAAACCTGTAAGGTATGCATTCCCAAATGAATGAATAAATTAATGATGAAATGAATGAATGAACAAACAAATCAATGAATAAATGCTACCTAACTCAGTTAGTCTTTAACCAGTACTGTGTGCCAGGTACTCAGAATATAATGGTGAACCTGACATACCCAAGGCCGGCTTTAATGCAGCATACAGTTGAGTGCCAGCCCAACACAATGTCTTTTTAGGTCCAGAGCACCTTGCTAAAGTAACAAAGGCTCCCCCTCTATCCAGACCTACATTCCTCTTGCCTTTGGGGTGCTTTAAAAGCTCTCAAATTTCTAATTGCTTTGATTATGGACTTTCATGTCCTATGTTGGGCCACCCTTCCTCAGGCAATCACCTGAAGTCTCTCATCTCTGGAATATTTTCTTCCTCTTATGTCAAACATCATCATGGCTCAACAGCATGACACCTGAGCAACTGCATAGCCATCCTTCTGCTTCCCATCAACCAGTGGAAAGCTGAGATCCACTGTGATCACCCCAGGAAAGGGCTGGCCTGAAACATCTCTAAGAAGCAATGTGCACAGTAAACAACCTCATTTACATAATTGATTCCTGGGTTTTTCATCTATGTTCAAGCAATGGCATTGAAAATACCTTTTCTTCTAAATAGTTGGCAAAGAAGGTTAGGTATTTGAAACAATGATAACTACGAGACAATCATTTCACAAAGGCCCTTAAGAGGTTGATGTTTCCTTTCAGGCCCCAGTCCCACCCTCAGTGCTTAGGCCTGAAGATTCTGTAGGAAAATCTCCATATCTGGGAGGCTACAGATCCAAATATTCAATGATACAGCCTTTTTCCAACATCTACAAATACAATAACTAACATTTGAGTGCTTGTTATATCCTAGCCACAGTGCTAGGCTCTTTCCAAAACCCGTCTATTGTGAGTGCCATGGAAGAGTAATAGGCACAGGCCAATAAGATTCTCCTTCTGCAAGCTATATGAGTTCTCATGATCTTGGACTTTAAGGCTACTGAGTATGCCCATAAAACAAAAAGCTATTAATTCCCCTCTTCTAAGAAATGTTCTTGACTCTTTGATGTAATAAACGCTTAGTAGGCAAGTGTAGGGTCCCTGCCCACCCCCCACACACTCTTTCTCTGAGTACTGCTTCCCACCTATAGTCCTTGGTGAAGAGATGAGACTCAGCCGCCCAAGTGAACTCCTCCATTCTGCCCTGAGCTGACTGAACCCACCTAACACAAGCTGAAACAATCCAATCCTGTTCTTACGAATACGGAATTGAGGCCCCAAGAAATGGTGCCATTTTGCTATGGGAAAAAGTTTTTTGAGAGTGGTCGTGATTCTTCATGGGCAAGAGGTTAAGTGAATTGAGAAAGCACGTCTGCAGTAAGAGAAAAGACTAGATCAGAAATGGCATGGAAGAGAGACTGTGTGACCCTGTGTAGTATCACTTCTTCATGGCTTTTCAACCCCTTCAAGACCTGGCTTACTTTGTTTGCTATCCTTGGGTTCTGTGGTCATCTCCTGAGTCATTTATTTTCAATAAGTTCTTTATTTGAGCTAGGTTGAATGAGTATCTGTTCTTTGAAACCAGTGACTCATAATTAAAATAAACTTTTCTTTTTTTAAGATTCTATTAGGCAGTTAAATACCTGACTAACTCTGGAGTATCCTGGTCCATTGTGACTGACTCTGTGAAAATTTATGATGCTTATGGTTTGTATCCTCCCAATACAGTAGTCAATTATCTACCTATCTTCAGTCATTCACCTAGTCCTTGAACACTTATTGGGTGCCTACGATGTGCCCAATGCTCAGAGAATGGTATGGTATAAGGACAAAATCTGACCTCTGTGTTCAATAGGCTTACAAATCCATTAGGAAATGTAAAGTACAAAGCCAAAAAAAAAAGTTAATATAGCAAAATACACATAAAGCATGATATTACAGAGGAAGAAGCAATTAGTACAATTAATTTTCACTGTAAAGACCGGAGAAGGTTTCATAAGAGGTGCCATCTAAGCTAAAGTTTGAAGGAAAAGTGGAATTTTGGCAAGCAAAGAAGGTGGGAAAGAAGAACAGATTAGTAAACTATTGCCACAATCATACTATGTAACAAACTACTCCAAAACTAAATGACTTTAAACGGCAATAATTTATTCCTACTCATATGAACAATTATGGATTGTCTGGGGATCCACTGATCTAGTGTGTGTGTGTGTGTGTGTGTGTGTGTGTGTGTGTGTGTGTGTGTGTGATACAGCCAACTTTTCTCATGTTCTAAGAGGACTTATTTTGCTGTAGAACAACTGCCCCAAGAAAACTCTTCTCATGGCCGAGGCAGAAGTGCAAGAGAACATGTCCAGCTATTCAAGAACATTCAAGCCCTTGCTTGCATCACATCTGCTAACGTCCTATTGGTCAAAGTAAGACACCTAGTTGAGCCCAAAGTTGAAGGGTGAAGTATATTCTGCCTCTAATGGAACTGCGAAGTCACATGGCAAAGGATGAGGATACAGGGAAGGTGAATAATTTGGAACAATGCACTACAGAAATTCCAGGCAGAGAGATCAAATGGATGATCAAAGGCGTAGTCAGAGGTATGAAAGTACATGGATTGTTTAGAGGAAGGTAATAAGACTAAGAATTTAATTTAAGCTTTGAACACCATGCTAAAGATATGGGCATCAGTCTGCTGCTCCAGAGAGCCACTAAGGTTTACATGGTTGTATCTGGGTTTTAGAAATATTAAAAGCAAGGGGACAATTTAGGAGGCCAGTGTAATAGTCCAAAAATTGATGGAAATGGAGTGGATATAAGATATGTTTGGGAGGATTTAGCGTATGTCCACAAATTATATGATACTTCTTTTAAGAGGTTGGGCTTAATTCTCCTGTGAGCGTGGGCTGTACTCAATAACTCATTTCTGTTGAATAGAATGTGGTAGAAGTGATGATGTGTAACTTCTGAGACTAGGTCATAAGAGGCATGTAGCTTCCTCCTTGCTGCCTCTTGGATCATCCACTCTGGGGAAAGCTAGGTGCCATGTCATGAAGTCACTCAAGCACCCCCATGGAGAGGTCCATGTAGTGTGGAATTAAGACCTCTTACCTATAGCTGATGAGGAACTCAAGGCCCTGCTAATGGCTAAGTGGGTAATTTTGAATGATGATCCTGCAGGTCCAATCAAGCCTTCAGATGACTGAATCCTTAGCTGACATTTTGATGGCAACCTCATGAAACACTCTAAGTCAGAACCACCCAACTAATCTGTTCTTAAATTCCTCACTCACAGAAACTGAGTGAGATAATAAATGCTTATTGTTTTAAGATGCTATGTTTTGGGATATACACAGCAATAGATAAGTAGTACAGCTTGGATATAGAAGGTGAGGAAAAAGAGTAAGTTAAGGATGACTCCCAAGTTTCTAGCTTGAGCCACTGGATGGTGTGACTTATTGAAAAGAGAGAAGAGGAGGAAGGGCAAGTTTGAGGGACAGTGATGAGATGTAAGATAAAGAGGTTATTTTAGGGCAGTGTTATAGACTGAATGTCTCTGCCCAAAATTCATATGCTGAAGCCCTCAGAGAGGTAATTAAGGTTAAATAGTCATAAGGATGGAAACCTAATCTGATAGGCTTGGTGTCCTTATAAGAAGAAGAGACACCAGATCTCCCTTTCTCTTTGTCTCCATCTCTCTCTCTATGTGTGCACAAAGAGCCTATGAGATGACACAGTGAGAAGGCAGCTGTCTGCAATCCAAGGAGAGAGCCTTCACCAGACACCAACCATGCTGTCACCTTGATCTTGAATTTCTAGTCCCCAAGACTGTGAGGAAATACATTTCTGTTGTTTAAGCCACCCAGTCTGTGGTATTCTGTTACAACAGTCCTAGAAGACTAATACAGATTTTGGTACCAAAATTTGGGGTGCTAGTGAACAAATATGTAAAAATGGAGAAGTGGCTTTGCAACTGGGTGATTGGCAGAGTCTGGAAAAGTTTTCATGTGCAGACTAGAAAAATCCTAGATTTTCTGTTAGCAGAAATATAGATGTTAAAAATCTATGTGTATTACAAAAAATAAGAAAGCATGTTCTGGAGAGAAAACCAAGGGTATGGATGGACAATCACTCCATAAGGAGATTACACAAGGTACTAGTCAGTCATTTCAACAGAAACCAGGAATAGAGATGGAAGTATAGTAGCAGAGACACCACCAGTTTGAACCAAAGACAATAGAGATGAGATGAAATAAATGAAGTTCTTCAAACATCTGCAGTTCTACAACTGGGCAATAGAGCTATTGGGCTGAAAGCATAGCTTAACCTTTGAGGAAAAAAAAAAAGAATAACCTTGAAGGCAATTTGAAGATCACCGTGACTGCTACTCCCACCACAGGCCCAGGGGACAAGGCTGTTTCCTCCTCCTCGGTTTCAGAGGGTGGACCTAACTTCTGGGTTTCAGTGGGCCAGTGCCTCAGGGATAGCACCTCCACAAGGAGCTACATGAGTGGGAACACTGCAAAACATCATGTGAGTGGGGCCACCACACAGAACAAAGGGTCAGGTCTGCTGGCTAGGACCATCAGTGATGCTGCCACCCCAGCAGCATGAAAGACAGGCATCCAAAGAGGATTATTCTCAAGCCTTAAGATCTAATGGAATTTGTTTTGCTAGGTTAGGGACTTGCCTGAGACCCATCATCCCTTTCTTCCTTCTGATTTCACACTTTTGGAATGGGAATGTCTATTCTATGCGTGTCCCACCATTGTATTTTGGAAGCACGTGACTTTTGTGGTTTCATAGATTCACAGCTGGAGAAGAATTTTGCCTCAGAATAAATTATACCTTGAGTCACCTGTACCTGATTTAGGCGACGTTTAGATGAGGCTTTGGACTTAGAATTGATGCTGGAATGAGTTAAAACTTCTAAGAGTTTTGAGGAATGGAGTGAGTTAATTTTTCATGCCAGAAGGAAATGAATTCTGTGAGGACAGTGGTGGAACATTATGAACCAAATCTCTGCCCCAAAAGTTCATATGTTAAAGCCCTAACTTCCAATGCAACTGTATTTGAAGATAAGGCCTTTAGGGGGTTAATTAAGGTTAAATGAAATCATCTCAGTAGGGCCATAATTCTATATGACTGGTGTCCTTATAAGAAGAGACAGCAAATCTCTCTCTCTCTCTCTCTCTCTCTCTCTCTCTCTCTCTCTCTCTCTCTGCACATGCATAGAGAAAAGCCCATGTGAGGACATAGGGAGAAGCTGGCCATCCACAGCCCAAGAAGAGAGCTCTTACCAGATAACCTACCCTGCTAGCATTTTGATTTTGAACTTCCAGCCTCCAGAACTGTGAGGAAATAAGTTTGTGTTGTTTAGGCCTCCCAGGCTGTGGTTTTCTTTTATGGTAGCCCAAGCTGAGTAATACAGACAAGTTGAGTTTGAGACGGCAGGACATTTATATTGTGAATATCTAGTGGGCAGCTTGAAATACACCTAGAGCTCAGAAGAGTGTTGTAACGATGCAAGTCACTTGATCATTGGCATTTGCAGCTAGATGAGACAGAACAATCAGGGAGAAAGAGAATATGGAGAAAAAAGTGAAGAAGGTCTTGGATGGAACTGGGTTAGAGGGAATGGCACATACAATTGGGTGGTTCAATGAGGAAGATGGAGAGATGACTTTAAAGAGCTGTTAGAAAGGTAAAAGTGAACTACAGCAGAAGCAAGCAAGATTGTTAAGCTAGAATAGTTGATCAACTCACCAAAAGCTCAGAAAATTCATATAAGAGGATCAAGATGAGGCTGTTAAACTTTCTAATATGGGGTTCATTGGTAGCCTTTGCAAGAAATATATAGTTGGCTCTGAAAAGCTAACTTAGAGTGGGTTGTGTGGTAGCCAATGTGATAAGCCACTCAGATCTCCTTTCAATGAAAGATTTGTTGCTCCATTGCTGAGAGTGTTATGTACATATGGTCTTCAGCAACCAACCCCTTCAGAGATTGCCTCAACCACAGAAAGTCATCTCACCCAATGTCACTTCCCTTTTCAGGGTAGCACCCATCTATTGACTGATCCCTGTCATTAGATGGGTGCTACCCTGAAAAAGGGAGTGACCTTGGGTGAGTATAAAGGTCTAACCATTTCGACCTAACTCGGAAACACTGGAAGGCTGTCTCACTCTGGAGAGCCCTGTGAGGTTGGCTGAGCAATCACAGGGCCTGTGTCACAGTGCATCTTCTCCTTCTGGCCAACCCTGCTTCCATAGGCATGCATCTCCAGAGAACTCATTAATTAATATTCTGCCTTCTAACTCTGTCTCAAATTCTGCTTCCCTGAGAACCCAACTTAAGACATGGGGTGAAGGAAAAAAGTAGAGATTACAAGTATAGACTACTCTTCCAAGGACTCAAAGAATCAAAGTAAGATGGGCCAGAAACCAAAGGCAAAGATTCTGTCCTCTAAGTTTTCTCCTATATCAGACACGAAGTTGAACACACACTAGGTGTTTTTACCTTGATTGTTGAACTCCAGGAGGAAAACAAAGTTAGTAACTGGGTGATTAGTTCTTCAGATTTTCTCCTTCAAATATTTCAATAAAAATATGAGGCCAGAAAATCTTCGATTGATTTATATTGCCTCCTCCTAGCCCCCAGCCTACCAACACACACACACACACACATGCACACACACACACCGCGTCACTGCATACTCACTAGAAATGACTCATGTCCTTTTAGTTTACCCCTGGTTGAGGTCAAACAGGAAAAATGATTACACTGCCTGTCTATTTCCCCTAACCAAGAAAATTCCAGTGAAAGGAAAAGGGAGAAGGATGTAGATGAATGGCCAGAAGCACTCTCAGTTGCTGATAAGAGGAGCACCCTGTCAACTGGGGTCAAGCCAACCACTAAACTTTAGACTTGAGCTCCTTTAAACTTATTCCTCAGACAACAGGTACTCAGTCAAGTGGGAACAAACCCATGGTTCGGTTGAGATGTCTAGGATAATCATGGGGCAGGTCCAGACAGAAGCTATATCATTCTCAGCTGCTCTCCAACATGACAGAACCCAAGCCTCCTCTCTGGAGAAAATGGGGCAGAAAAGAATGCTTAATGAGGTGAGTTATGATCACTGAAGAGGGAGCTTCCCCACTAAGGCCCCAAACCTCAACTCAGAGGGCTCCCTTTTTCATGCAGTGCTCTCACTAGAAGTCAGTGGGGGCTCTATGCTGTGTGCAAGGGACATGCGGGGACGCAGGTGGGGACCCTGGGTGTCATGATTACCCAGCACCAGAGCAGCATAATGCAGACACTGAGACATTTGGGGAGTTGCTGATGCTGACTGAAATTTGTCTAAGCCCCAAATCAAGGGCTCTGGAAAAACAATTAAAAGGAAGCATACAGGACAGAAAACAAGCAGTAGTTTACAGGACACTTTGCACTGCCCAGGTGAAAGCATTCACCTTTAGAAGCTTATTAAATAAATGTTAATAAGGAAAGAACCAAGATATGAAAGGCTATAGGACTAGGGTACATTTTGTTTAAGATAATTCTGCAAGAAATGTTAGGGGAAACAAAGGAGAGGCTTCAAACTTTTTCCAAGTGTAAGATTCTCCATAAAATGTCTCATGCTAAGTGTTTTGTATTTGAGGTTAGGAGGGTGCTATTTTGGAAAATATAGATGTGCAACAGGCAAAGAAAGGAATGAGAAAGAAACCACAAAAGCAGTAGAAAAATAAACGGCAGGAACTGTAGGAATCAAAATGGACTTGACATTTCATACTAGTACAACTGGAAAACTCTTGCTCAAATTATTTAACAATTGCTTTTAAATTTAAAAGTTGCATTCTAACTTTTTAAAAATGTCAAGCCAAAAATATGTCAAGTCCAAGAAGCAAAAAGTACATGTTTTGCAGGCAATCACTCCTGTGCTCTAACCTCAGACCACTTAGTTTTCCCCACATTTTTCTTCAGGGTCAATAGCATTTTTTTAAATCTAAAGAGCAAAAGAAAATTGAAGATAGAAAAATGGATAGGAATATAAAAGTGAACTTAGATTCTAACTCTACATATGTAAGAGGATGAGTGAGACAAATATACTCCAAGGAAATTCTTAAACTTCGGTTTCAAATCAACTCCTCCAAAATGTAGTGGCTTTCCACTGAACAATGTTAGTGTGTTTCATATCACCTTAAAATGAAATGCTCAAATGAATGCAATGAGAGCAGGTTTTAGCATGGAACCTGGTCACCCCAGAACCAAGATCGTCTTTTTTTTTTTTTTTTTTTTTTTTTTTTTTTTTTGATGGAGTCTCGCTCTGTCACCCAGGCTGGAGTACAGTGATGCGATCTCGGCTCACTACAACCTCGGCCTCCCGGGTTCAAGTCCCTGAGTAGTTGGGACTATAGGTGCATGCCATCACACTTGGCTAATTTTTTGTATTTTTAGCAGAGACAGGGTTTCACCATGTTGGCCAGGATGGTCTCGATCTTCTGACCTCGTGATCCACCCGCCTTGGCCTCCCAAAGTGATGGGATTACAAACGTGAGCCACCGTGCCTGGCCTCTTTTTTTTGTCCTCTAGTAATCCACTGTTTTCTTTCCTACCCCAAACTAATGAAACAACAAGTTATTCTGAGCCCAATATCTTTGAGTCTCTGGTCATTATCAACGTATATATAGGAATTGTCAATTCTTTGTCCACTAATTCAGCAAACTTTTATTGTGTGTTACTTCTCTGGTGGGGGATGTGTTCTGCCCTGGTTATGTAGTAATGGCAAAGCGTGTCCTTGCCTATAAGCTGATCAGAGTTCAGATTGGAAGACCTTCAAATAGACAGGCAACTAAAATATGGAGTAACAAATGTTGTGGCCAGAGGTGTACAAGCTGCACAAGAGGAGTGAGTGAGAAGGATGGGAAGCTATGGAAGGATGTCTGAGCTGCACCAAAGCTCAGGCTTTGCCATTTTTAATTGTAAGCTCTGCTTACAGCAGGACTAAATCATTTTATCAGTGTGTGCTCAGTACCTAGCTCAATGCCTGGCATATAGTAGGCACTCAATAAACAATACTCAGGATGAAAGCCTTTCTTTGAAAAAAATTGCAAGGAAAGAATCTGTTTGAACATTTCCCACTTTCCATTTTCATGGCAGAAAACATATCTGTAATGGATGTGTGCTAGGTAAATAAATGAATGGGAAAAAATGACAACAGTCATGCGCTGCATAACATTTATTCAAGGATGGGCTACATATGTGACTGTGGTCCCATAAGATTATAATGCCATATTTTTACTGTCCTTTTCTATGTTTCAATACATAAATATTTACCATTGTGTTATATTACCTACAGTATTCAAGACAGTAACATGCTGTTGTTAACAAATGACCATGAGATCTATGGAGAAAGGAATAGGAGAAAACTTTATTTTCAGAGAGACAATCTGCACACCAGGAAACGTAGCCTCCAGGGAAATCAAAAGCACACACTCTGAAGAGGGAAGAGGGAAACTGGCATTTACGTCTTTCAGGTCTGCCTCACATGTATATTTAGCAGGTTTTGGGGAAATCTATGAATGTTTATGAGGGAAGCCAAGCACGTGTGTAGTAGGCAAACATATATATACATATTATGTTTATTTGGGGGATGGGGATGAGGATGTCAAAATGTGAATTACAGGGCATAAAAGAGGTTTTGTGCAGTCTCTGTCTGCCGGCAAAATTAGCTTGAGGTCTGTGCTGTTTATCAGGAAAGGTTTACAAGGTCAGTCTGCTGTCCAATCAGGGTTGCTGGCAGGCCCACAAAGCAGGGTCAGGCCAGCAGGTATCGGGCAGTCCACCAAGCATCAGTTGGGAAACTCCCAGTTATAGGTGTTTTGACAATTTTTTTAAAGGGTGAGCTTCTGCCCAACTACAGGAGAAAAGATGTTATGGCAGTCAGTAATATAGGGTTATGTGACCAACTCCTCTCTCTGCTATGGCTGCTTGATTTCATCTTAGTGTGTCTCATTTTAGCCACAGGGAATCCATTTTGTCTGTCAGCCAGGAGTATATTTTAACACTGCACAGGTTAGTAGACTAGGAAGAATAAGCTATATCACCTAGTCTAGGTGTGTAGTAGGCTATACCATCTAGGCTTGTGTACACACACCCTATGATGTTCACGCAATAAGAAAATACACCTAATGATGCACTTCTCAGAATGTATACCCATCATTAAATGACATATGACTGTATTTAGAGAAGAAGGAGTCAGTTCAGTTCTATAACTATCCCAAAGGACAGTTCAGTTCCAAACCTTGAGTGCCAGCCATGTCCCAGACCTGGCACTGTCTGCTGGGGCTACAAAGGCAGCTTAGACACAGACTCTGTCTTCAGGGTGCTCATTGTTTCCTGGGGGTGGCAATGCAGGATGACAGAAGAGTGATGATTCTTTGTTTTTAGGTCATTTGGGTATAAAAGGCATCTTTCTCCTCAGCAGATAGAAGAGTGCATTAGAGAGGCAGATGTGTCATGGCAAGATGTCCTCTGAGATCTTTCCAACTTTACAACGGTTTGAATGCATTCAGAGTAATCCTGCACATTAGAAGAAATGCCAAGTTATCAAGAGGCTCAGCTTATGTGTAAATAAGCACTGGTATTTCAATTTGGGGAGAAAATCTGCAGACAATATATAATCAAATTTCAAAGGATACAAATATGAAGAATCTTTGCTTTGGTTTGAAGTTTAATGTAACTAATGCTCAAGCAACCCATGAAAGGAATGGAGGCCTCCAGAGTGGGGATGATGGTGTTTCTAGAAATGGAGAGTAAGGGGAGAGTGGGAAGGTTTGCATATGTTGATGGCATTCCATTCAACATAGACCACTAGTTCTAAAGTGATTTGTCTTAGTATGGCATCAACCGTCATGAAAGAAAATGTAGAATTTAGAAAGTATATAATCAGAACCGAGACAACAGATGAGCTAGGCAGAATGGTAAACTTTGAGGCCCATGGGATATGGGCCAAACTCAGCCTAGAAATGTGTTTTGTTTGGTCAGCACTGCAAAACAACAACAACAACAAAAAACCTAAAACAAACAAAAACAAAAAAAAGGAAGAAGAATTTGAATGCCTTAAGCTAGAACAAACACTCTCTGGTTTGCCACACCTCCCACCGTTCCTTATTTTCTTACACTCATCTACCTTGCTCATGTTCCCTATTCTGTGCCTGACCCCTGAGTGGGAATTTGGGTTTGTCACCCCTGAGCTAGTGACTTCTCATTCCCATTTAACAGCTGGAAGAGCAAATGCTTCAAACTGGCATTGCAGAACCCCTAATTTCAAGGGAAATTGTAAGAGTGATGGCAGACCAGCAAATGTTAGCAAGGGAAGCTGAAATTGTAATGGCTGCCATGAACTGTGTGGGCTAGAATTTTGTCCTAGCTCACCACTACTCCAAATCTTGTGACTGCCATTTGCCATCTCTATTCCTTACCACTGCCATAGTGCCCAAAGCAAAGGTGGACAAGAAGTCCTATTCCATCCAAAACCTAATCTATAGTCACTTCAAGGATTGGAATGTATTTTTCCTTCTGCATTTTGTATCCCCAACAACTGGAGAAGAAAAGCAATGGAAAATCAGGAGACAGACAGTACTGGCATTGCTTGAGGGGCAGGGAGGAGAAGCATAGGCAAAAGCACAGAGTATAACAGATAAAGGTGAAGAGGAAAAGTAAATCAGGCAAAAGGGAGCCAAAAGAGAACTTGAGGCAGGCATGGTGGTGATTCTGAATAATGGAATATTAGCTCTTCTTAAAGGTTTATCTGCCCCTCTCTGGTCATTGACTCGGAGTACAAGCACTGGACGGAGCCTAGAGTAACTCTCTGGCCCAACCTCCTTACTCCACAGAGGAAGAAAAGAAAGTCAGAAGAGCAATGACTTGCTCAAGGTCACACAGCAAATGAGTAATGTGCTGAGCTGAATCTTGAAGTAAGATGTTCTCTGATTTCCCAAGCTCTTTTCACTCACAACCATGCAATGGCAGGGTGGACCTACTTAGGAGCAGGGAGATTTCACCCTGGCTGTCTCTTCCAAAGTCAATATATCCTAGGGTTAGAATATTGGGGAAGACATTCATTCATTCAAGAGTAAGCAATGTTGGGGAGTGAAAATGACTTCCCTCCACCTTTCTAGGTTCCTTGGTTGGGCAACAAGTTAAATTGGCATAAGACGGGTTAACAGAAGAAAAACCTTATTTAATTCTGTATATATGCACAAGAGTCTCACAAAAACGTGAGACTGGAGGAAGGGTCAGATGATTGAAGGTACAGAAAGGAATAGGGGTTTCTGGCTTCTGGGGGATGGCGGCAACACAAGTTATTGGAGGGTGAGGGGAGGAAATGTATAGTAAATAAAGGTCATCTTGTTACACAGATAAAAAGTCTCTTAGGTAATAAAAGTTGTCTCGGAGCAGCCCTCTGAAGAACAGGTGATTATCTGGGTTTGGTCTCCACCTCCAGTCTCCTCTCCTGTGATCCCAGTTAATCTTCCCTGGTTAATGAGATTCCAGGGGAGGGGATTCTTGACAATTGTGTTCCTTTTGGAGAATCCATTTTAGACAGATAAGGGGAGCTCAGACAAAGCCTCTGCTTGTATCTGCTGTTTCCCAAGTGCCCTCAGTTCAAAGTAATGAACATACCAAAGCATCATATTTTGGAGCCACATTTCCTGAACAGAGCACCTGCTTATAGGTCAGGTACTCTGATTGACTCTGATGAGGCAAAGAGCAAGAAACCACAGTCTGTTCTAATGCTGGGCACAGAGTATGTGGTCAGAAACTCTTTCTCAACAATCTAGGGCAGTGCTGCCCAATTAAAAAAGAATTTGAGTTACAAATATGAACTACATATATAATTTTCATTTTTATAGTAGACTCATAAAAAAGGTAAAAAGAAACAGCTGAAATTAATTTTAATGATATATTTAGTCCAACATATCAAAAAAGTTTATCATTTCCACATGTAATCAATATAAAAGTTATTAATGAGATACTTTGCATTCTTTTTTTTCTACCAAGTCTTGGAAATCCAGTATGTATTTCTCACTTACAGCATACCTCAGTTTGGATTAGCTACATTTCAATTGCTCAGTAGCCACATGTGACTAGTGACCATGGTACTGGACCATGCAGGCTCAAGATGAATGATAGCACTTGCTCACAAATACCTAGCTTTGCGAAATGTCAGGCTAGTCTGTCTGCAGCTTCATAAGCTATGAGCCCACAGCTTGGCCACATAAAGTTGATGTCTTAGTCCGTTTTGTGTTGCTATAACAGAATACCTGAGACTGGATTATTTATAAAGAAGAGGAATTTAGTCTCTCACAGACACTGTGACTGGGAAGTGCAAGATGAAGATGCTGGCAGGTTAGGGCCTGATTTCTTTGCTTCCATTCTGGGTCCTTGAATGCTGCATCATCCAGATGGGATGAATGCCATGTCTTGACATGGCAAAAGGAGAAAATCCACCTCTGCAACCCCCTTTATAGTAGCATTAATCTATTTATGAGGGCAGAACCCTTATGACCTAAACACCTCTCAAAAGTCCCACCTCCCAACACTGTTGCATTAGGGGTGATTAAGTTTCCAACACATGAATTTTAAGGGACACATTCAGATCACAGCAGCTGGGAAGTGAGGTGGAGGGAACAGAGGGAGGGAGATTCCGAATACAGTAGACCTTAGGCCTTCCGGGATTTGATCGTCTCATCTATTCACGACATTTCTTAAACAGTTCAACCAGTGAGCTAGTGCAGCATACATAACTGCACATGGCTTTGTTGTTGTCAATGTTAGAAGTTTCATGCCAATTAAAGAGTGGAATAATAACATCAGTGGTGGCTGTACTCTCCATGGTAAACAAGTCTGTTTGTTATGTGCTTTAGACAGCAACAAGAAACCCCAATTCAAGCAGTTGCCTCAGGTGTTCAAATCAGTATAAAATTACTCATCAGAGGGGTTTTCCTCAGCTTTGGGTAGTGGCAGCTGCCGGGCTTCGGCTTCCAGTGCGCGGAAGGCAAGGCAGCGTGGACAGCGGCGCTGCCGGCACCCAGGACAGCGGCGCTGCCGGCACCCAGCGCCCGCCGCCCGCAAGCCTCGCGCCAGCCCGCAGCACCCCTAGCCCGCCGCTTCCGGTCTCAGAGCCTGCCGCCGCTGCCGCGGCCCAGCGAGCGGCCCAGATGCAGGCCATCAGGGGTGTGGTGGTGGGAGACAGAGCTGTAGGTAAAACTTGCCTACTGATCAGTTACACAATCAATGCATTTCCTGGAGAATATATCCCTACTGTCTCTGACAATTATTCTGCCAATGTTGTGATAGATGGAAAACCGGTGAATCTGGGCTTATGGGATACAGCTGGACAAGACGATTATGACAGATTACGCCCCCATCCTATCCGCAAACAGTTGTGTTCTTAATTTGCTTTTCTTTTGTGAGTCCCGCATCATTTGAAAATGTCCGTGCAAAGTGGTATCCTGAGGTGCGGCACCACTGTCCCAACACTCCCATCATCCTAGTAGGAACTAAAGTTGATCTTAGGGATGATAAAGACACGGTCGAGAAACTGAAGGAGAAGAAGCTGACTCCCGTCACCTATCCGCAGGGTCTAGCCATGGCTAAGGAGATTGGTGCTGCAAAATATCTGGAGTGTTTGGTGCTCACACAGCGAGGCCTCAAGACAGTGTTTGACAAAGCGATCCGAGCTGTCCTCTGCCCACATCCCGTGAAGAAGAAGAGAAAATGCCTGCTGTTGTAAATGTCTGAGCCCCTCGTTCTTGGTCCTGTCCCTTGGAACCTTTGTTCGCTTTGCTCAAAAAACAGTGGAGCCTTTGCCCTCAATGCCAACTTTTTGTTACAGATTAATTTTTCCATAAAACCATTTTGAATCAATCATTACCTTTTAGGTTTTGTTTGTTCTAAATGTAAGAGTTCAGCCTCACATTCTATTAAAATTTAGCCCTAAAATGAAAAAAAAAAAATTACTCATCAGAGGAAAACCAGAACTTTAATTTTGTTCAAAAAGTTCTGAAGAGGCCGGGTAGGTGGCTCACACCTGTAATCCAGCACCTTGGGAGACTGAGGCCCGCGGATTGCCCCAGCTCAGGAGTTCAAGACAAGCCTGGGAAACAAGGCGAAACTCCGTCTCAACTGAAATACAAAAAATTAGCCAGATGTGGCGGCGTGCACCTGTACTCCCAGTTATTCAGGAGGTTGAGGCTGGAGAAGCGCTTGAACCCAGGAGGCAGAGGTTGCAGTGAGCCAAGATTGTGCCACTGAACTCCAGCTCAGGCGACAGAAAAAAAAATATCCTGAGGAACACAAATATGACAACAGAAATGAAAGTAACAATCTTAAATCCGAGGGTTCCCAATGGTCTCCAGATCTAACCCAGGAGAATGTTAGGGGTCTACTAACATTAATATTCTGGCCTTATCTTAATACCTCAGCCTCCCCAGTGTGAGCAGTGCCTTGGTCTCTGGCTTTCTTCTCCTCAAGTATTTCTACTTACAATCTATTTGCTGCCAGTGTCCAGCCTGAGAGCATCTCGGCTTCTATCATTTTCACCTGCAATATCAAGTGTTATTCACAAAAGAGCTCGTAGGCTGGATAATACAAAATGTTAGCATCACAAAGCAGTCAGAATTGCTTGCTATTTTCATAACCCTGCCTGCATATGACTCTTCTAGGAACTGTAGTTTGAAATTCCGGAATGTGAGGATAAATTCTAAGTGGGCTCAGATTTCATTTTGTTCCCAGATTCACATAACGTTAGAAGAGACCTTACAGATAATCTACTTCCATTTCCACTCTTTTATATTATAAATGAAGAAACTGAAACTTAGAGAGGGGAATTGACTTGCCTACCAACTGACAGAAAAGGTCCTAGAACCAAAGGCTTTCGGTGTCATGTTCAGTGAATTTTATGGCATTCCTCTTGGTTCTAAGAAGGCCTATGTGTTTCAAGATATCATGGACAAACAGCAAACATCATGTCTCCATTCAGTGAATACTTTGACCTCAAACCAGTCAAATCAAGATTTTTTAAAAATTATACTTTAAGTTCTGGGATATATGAGCAGAACGTGCAGGTTTGTTACATAGGTATACACGTGCTGTGGTGGTTTGCTGCACCCATCAACTCGTTATCTATATTAGGTATTTCTCCTAATGCTATCCCTCCCCTAACCCTCCACCCCACAAAAGGCCCCAGTGTGTGATATTCTCCTCCTTGTGTCCATGTGTTCTCATTGTTCAACTCCCACTTATTAGTGAGAACATGTGGTGTTTGGTTTTCTGTTCCTGTGTTAGCTTGCTGAGAATGATGTTTTCCAGCTTTATCCATGTCCCCGCAAAGGGCATGAACTCATCCTTTTTAAAGGCTACATAGTATTCCAAGGCATATATGTGCCACATTTTCTTTATCCAGTTGATGGGCATTTAGGTTGGCTCCAACTCTTTGCTATTGTGAATACTGCTGCAATAAACATACATGTGCATGTGTCTTTATAGTAGAAAGATTTATAAACCTTTGGGTATATACCCAGTAATGGGATTGCTGGGTCAAATGGTATTTCCAGCTCTAGATCCTGGAGGAATTGCTACACTGTCTTCCACAATGGTTGAACTAATTTACACTCCCATTAACAGTGTAAAAGCATTCCTATTTCTCCACATCCCCTCCAGCATCTGTTGTTTCCTGACTTTTTAATAATTGACATTCTAACTGGTGTAAGATGGTAGCTTATTGTGGTTTTGATTTACATTTATCTAATGACCAGTGATGATGAGCTTTGTTGCATATGTTTGTTGGCCACATAAATGTCTTCTTTTGAGAAGTATCTGTTTGTGTCATTCACCCACTTTTTTATGGGGTTGTTCGTTTTTTTCTTGTAAATTTGTTTAAGTTCCTTGTAAATTCTGGATATTAGCCCTTTGTCAGATGGATACATTGCAAAAATTTTCTCCCATTCTGTAGGTTGCCTGTTCACTCTGATGATAGCATCTTTTGCTGTGCAGAAGCTCTTTAGCTGAATTAGATCCCATTTGTCAATTTTGGCTTTTGTTGCCATTGCTTTGGGTTTTAGTCATGAAGTCTTTGCCCATGCCTATGTACTGAATGGTATTGCCTAGGTTTTCTTCTAGGGTTTTTAATGGATGTAGGTCTGACATTTAAGTCTTTAATCC
Organism: Rhinopithecus roxellana; assembly: GCF_007565055.1. Classification (NCBI taxonomy): domain Eukaryota; kingdom Metazoa; phylum Chordata; class Mammalia; order Primates; family Cercopithecidae; genus Rhinopithecus; species Rhinopithecus roxellana. The sequence continues at coordinate 110,370,299 of NC_044555.1, read as the reverse complement.
ATCTTGAGTTAATTTTCGTATAAGGTATAAGGAAGGGGTCCAGTTTCAGTTTTCTGCACATGGCCAGCCAGCTTTCTCAACACCATTTATGAAATAGGGAATCCTTTCCCCATTGCTTGTTTGTGTCAGATTTGTCAAAGATCAGATGGTTGTAGATATGTGGTGTTATTTCTGAGGCCTCTGTTCTGCTCCATTGGTCTATATATCTGTTTTGGTACCAGTACCATGCTGTTTTGGTTACTGTAGCCTTGTAGTATAGTTTGAAATCAGGTAGCCTCCAGCTTTGTTCTTTTTGCTTGGGATTGTCTTGGCTATATGGGCTCTTTTTTGGTTCCATATGAAATTAAAAGTAGTTTTTTATGATTCTGTGAAGAAAGTCAATGGTAGCTTGATGAGAATAGCATTGAATCTATAAATTACTTTGGGCAGTATGGCCATTTTCATGATATTGATTCTTCCTATTCATGAGCATGGAATGTTTTTCCATTTGTTTGTGTCCTCTCTTATTTCCTTGAGCAGTGGTTTGTAGTTCGCCTTGAAGAGGTCCTTCATATCCCTTGTAAGTTGTATTCCTAGGTGTTTTATTCTCTTTGTAGCAATTGTGAATGGGAGTTCACTCATGATTTGGCTCTCTGTTTCTCTATTATTGGTGTATAGGAATGCTTGTGATTTTTGCACATTGATTTTGTATCCTGAGACTTTGCTGAAGTTGCTTATCAGCTTAAAGAGATTTGGGGCTGAGACCATTGGGTTTTCTTTTTTTTTTCTTTTTTGAGACGGAGTTTCTCTCTGTCACCCAGACTGGAGTGCAATGGCATGATCTCAGCTCACTGCAGCCTCTGCCTCCCAGGTTCAAGTGATTCTCCTGCCTCAGCCTCCCGAGTAGCTGGGATTACAGGCATCTGCCGTCATGCCCAGCTAATTTTCATATTTCACCAGGTTGGCCAGGCTGGTCTGAAACTCCTGACCTCAGATGATCCACCTTCCTTGGCCTCCTAAAGTGCTGGTATCACAGGCATGAGCCACCATGCCCGGCCGACGATTGGGTTTTCTAAATATACAATCATGTCATCTGCAAACAGAGACAATTTGACTTCCTCTCTTCCTATTTGAATACCCTTTATTTCTTTCTCTTGCCTGATTGCCCTGGCCAGAACTTCCAATACTATGTTGAATAGGAGTGGTGAGAGAGAGCATCCTTGTCTTATGCCAGTTTTCAAAGGGAATGCTTCCAGCTTTCGCTCATTCAGTATATTGGCTATGGGTTTGTCATAAATAGCTCTTATTATTTTGAGATACGTTCCATCAATACCTAGCTTATTGGGAGTTTTTAGCATGAAGGGGTGTTGAATTTTATCAAAGGCCTTTTCTGCATCTATTGAGATAATCGTGTGGTTTTTGTCATTGGTTCTGTTTATGTAATGGATTACGTTTATTGATTTGTGTATGTTCAACCAATCTTGCATCCCAGGGATGACGCTGACTTGATCATGGTGGATAAGCTTTTTGATGTGCTGCTGGATTTGGTTTGCTAGTATTTTATTGAGGATCTTTACATGGGTGTTCATCAGCGATATTGGCCTGAAATTTTCTTTTTTTGTTGTGTCTCTGCCAGGTTTTGGTATCGGGATGATGCTGGCCTCATAAAATGAGTTACGGAGGAGTCCCTCTTTTTCTATTGTTTGGAATCGTTTCAGAAGGAATGGTATCTGGTAGAAGTTGGCTGTAAATCCGTCTGGTCCTGGGCATTTTTTTGTTGGTAGGCTATTAATTACTGCCCCAATTTTAGAACTTGTTATTGGTCTATTCAGGGATTTGACTTCTTCCTGGTTTAGTCTTGGGGGGGGGGGTGATCTCCCCTTTATCATTTTTTATTGTGTTTCTGTGATTCTTCTCTCTTTTCTTCTTTATTAGCCTGGCTAGCAGTCTATCTATTTTGTTAATCTAAAAAAAAAAAAAAAAAAAAAAAAAAAAAACAGCTCCTGGATTCACTGATTTTTTGAAAGGTTTTTCGTCTCTTTATCTCCTTCAGTTCTGCTCTGATCTTACTTATTTCTTGTCTTCTGCTAGCTACTGGATTTGTTTCCTCTTGCTTCTCTAATTCTTTTAAGTGTGATGTTAGGGTGTTGATTTTAGATCTTTCCTGCTTTCTCCTTTGGGCATTTAGTGCTATCAATTTCCCTCTAAACACTGCTTTAGCTGTGTCCCAGAGATTCTGGTACATTGTTTCTTAGTTCTCATTGGTTTCAAAGAACTTATTTCTGCACTAATTTCGTTATTTACCCAGTAGTCATTCAGGAGCAGGTTATTCAGTTTCCAGGTAGTTGTGCAGTTTTGAGTGTGTTTTTTAATCCTGAGGTCTTATTTGATTGCACTGTGGTCTGAGAGACTGTTTGTTATGATTTCCATTCTTTTGCATTTGCTGAGGAGTGTTTTACTTCCAATTATGTGGTCAATTTTAGAATAAATGCAATGATGTGCTGAGAAGAACGTATATTCTGTGGATTTGGGGTGGATTGTTCTGTAGATGTCTATTAGGTCCACTTGGTCCAGAGCTGAGTTCAAGTCCTGAATATCCTTGTTAATTTTCTGTTTGGTTGATCTGTCTAATATTGACAGTGGGATGTTAAAGTCTCCCACTATTATTGTATGGGAGTCTAAGTCTCTTTGTAAGTCTCTAAGAACTTGCTTTATGAATCTGGGTGCTCCTGTATTGGGTGCATATGTATTTCAGATAGTTAGCTCTTCTTGTTGCATTAATCCCTTTACCATGGTGTAATGCCCTTCTTTGTCTTTTTTGATCTTTATTGGTTTAAAGTCTATTTTATCTGAAACTAGCATTGTAACCCATGCTTTTTTGTTTGTTTGTTTTCTTTCCATTTGCTTGGTAAATATTTCTTCATCCCTTTATTTTGAGCCTACATGTGTCTTTGCACATGAGATGGGTCTCCTGAATACAGCACACTGATGGGTCTTGACTCTTCATCCTGTTTGCTAGTCTGTGTCTTTTAATTGGGGCATTTTACCCATTTACATTTAAGGTTAATATTGATATGTGTGAATTCAATCATGTCATTATGATGCTAGCTGGTTATTTTGTCTGTTAGTTGATGCAGGTTCTTCATAGTGTCGATGGTTTTTACAATTAGGTATGTTTTTGCAGTAGCTGGTACCAGTTTTTCCTTTCCATGTTTAGTGCTTCCTTCAGGAGCTCTTGTAAGGCAGGCCTGGTGGTGACAAAGTCTCTCAGCATTTGCTTCTCTATAAAGGATTTTATTTCTGCTTCACTTATGAAGCCTAGTGTGGGTGGATATGAAAGTCTGGGTTGAAAATTCTTTTCTTTAAGAATGTTGAATATTGGCCCCCACTCTCATCTGGGCTGTAGGGTTTCTGCAGAGAGATCTGCTGTTGGTCTGATGGGATTCCCTTTGTGGGTAACCCAACCTGTCTCTCTGGCTGCCCTTAACATTTTTTACTTCATTTCAGCCTTGGTGAATCTGATGATTATGTGTCTTGGGGTTGCTCTTCCCAAGGAGTATCTTTATGGTGTTCTCTGTATTTCCTGAATTTGAATGTTGGCCTGTCACTTTCAGGTACACCAGTCAAACGTAGGTTTGGTCTTTTTGCATAGTCCCATATTTCTTGGAGGCTTTGTTTGTTCCTTTTCATTCTTTATTCTCTAATCTTGTCTTCACACTTTATTTCATTAAGTTGATCTTCAATCTCTAATATTCTTTCTTCTGCTTGATCAATTCAGCTATTGATACCTGTGTGTGCTTCAAGAAGTTCTTGTGCTGTGTTTTCAGCTTCTTCAGGTCATTTATGTTCTTCTCTAAACTGGTTATTCTAGTTAGCAATTCCTCTAACCGTTTTCTAGGTTCTTGGCTTCCTTGCATTGGGTTAGAACATGCTCCTTTAGGTTGGAGGAGTTTGTTATTACCCACCTTCTGAAGCCTACTTCTGTCAATTCGTCAAACTAATTCTTTGTCCAGTTTTGTTCCCTTGCTGGTGAGGAGTTGTGATCCTTTGGAGAAGAGGCATTCTGGTTTTAGGAATTTTCAGCCTTTTTGCACTGGTTTTACCTCATCTTCATAGATTTATCTACCTTTGGTCTTTGATGTTGGTGACCTTCAGATGGGGTTTCTGTGTGGACATACTTATTGTTGATGTTGATGCCATGCCTTTCTGTTTGTTAGTTTTCCTTCTAACAGTCAGGCCCCTCTGCTGCAGGTCTGCTAGAGTTTGCTGGAGGTCTACTCCAGACCCTGTTTCCCTGGGTATCACTAGCAGAGGCTGCAGAACAGCAAAGATTGCTGCCTGTTACTTCCTCTGAAAGCTTCATCCCAGAGTGGCATGCACCAGATGCCAGCATATGAGGTGTCCGTTGACCCCTGTTGGGAGTTGCCTGCCAGTCAGGAGGCACGGGGGTCAGGGACCCACTTGAGGAGGCAGTCTCTCCCTTAGCAGAGCTCGAGGGCTGTGCTGGGAGATCTGCTGCTATCTTCAGAGTCAGCATGCAGGAACGTTTAAGTCTGCTGAACCTGCACCCACAGCCGCGCCTTCCCCCAGGTGCTCTGTCCCAAGGAGCCGGGAGTTTTATCTATAAGCCCCTGACTGGGGCTGCTGCCTTTCTTTCAGAGATGCCCTGCCCAGAGAGGAGGATCTAGAGAGGCAGTGTGGCTACAGCAGCTTTGCCAAGGTGCGGTGGGCTCTGCCCAGTTCAAACTTCCTAGCAGCTTTGTTTACACTGTGAGGGGAAAACTGCCTACTCAAGCCTCAGTAATGGCAAACACCCCTCCCCCCACCAAGCTCGAGTGTCCCAGGTCGACTTCAGACTACTGTGCTGGCAGCGAGAATTTCAAGCCAGTGGATCTTAGCTTGCTGGGTTCTGTGGGGGTGGGATCTGTGAGCTAGACCACTTGGCTCCCTGGTTTCAGCTCCTTTTCCAGGGGTGTACATGGTTCTGTCTCGCTGGTGCTCCAGGCGCCACTGAGGTATGAAAAAAACCTCCTGCAGCTAGTTCGGTGCCCAAATGGCTGCCCAGTTTTGTGCTTGAAACCCAGGGCACTGGTGGTGTAGTCACCCAAGGGAATCTCCTGGTCTGCAGGCTGAAGACTGTGGGAAAAGCATAGTATCTGGGCCGGAATGCACCATCCCTCCTGGCACAGTCCCTCATGGCTTCCCTTGGCTATGGGGACGGAGTTCCTAGACCCCTTGGACTTCCCGGGTGAGGCGATGCTCCACCCTGCCTTGGCTCATCCTCCATGGGTTGCACCCACTGTCTAACCAGTCCCAATAAGATGCGCCGGGTACCTCAGTTGGAAATGCAGAAATTCTCCGCCTTCTGCGTTGATCTCCCTGGGAGCTGCAGACTGGAGCTGTTCCTATTCAGCCATCTTGCCAGCCACCCAAATCAAGATTTTTAAAGGCCCATTTTTCCAGTCCTGAGGCACTTTTATTTTTGGGAGACTGCATGGTTGTCAAACATTCCAATGTGTCCTCTTTTGCTGTCTTTGTGCTTACTTTCAGGAGAAAATGACTATTCTCATTTTCTAGATCTCCACTTGAGCCCTATTCCAATGTGATTATGCCCATCATTCGTGCCTGTACCTACCATTGTCACCTCCAAATTTGGAAATAGGGTTTGAGAGTGACGAGTGTGCCCTCTGCTGACTGGATGTCTGCTCTGCAGTCATGTCCACACAACTCATACTTGCACATTTAGAGCCTCAGCTACCTGAGAGATACCTTACATGGAACCAAGGCAGGAACAAGAGTTTATTTATCTCTTATAAAGACTCTTAAAATTTTATGGCAAATCAATGTCTTTGATACTTTGTATTAGTCCTCATAATGAGGAAAGAAGCTATTATTAAAGAAGTTTCCAAGTTCTGATTTTCTACATATTTTTTCAGAAAACTACATTTCTAACGTTTACCATCCTCCCACTCTACATAAAAAGTTAAAACATGTAAACAGTGCTTTAAAATGTGGACTATAACTCGGCACAATAACAAGCTTTTAAAATAGAACTTGAAAGGAGCCCGTTTTCTGGGAGCATGAAAAGTAATTAGAAATACATTTTGAGTCCTTCCTAGATCCCTAGCTCTCCTGGGGTGTGCTTTAGGATGTGTCACTTTTCTCACACGCCTCTTCCTACCCTCCCCCACCAGAGCTGCCTTGGGAGCTGCAAGCCTCTGATTCTCAAGCCTTTTCAACTGGAGGCCTTGCTGCACTCTCCCAGCATTGCTTTCTATCAGGGTCTCTCCTTTCGCACTCCCTTTCTCTCTCTCTTTCTTTCTTTCTTTCTCTTATTTCTTTTCTCTCTTTCTCTTTTTTCTTTCTTTTCCTTTCTTCTTTCTCTTCTTTTTTTCCTTTCTTTCTCTTTCTTTCTTTCACTTCCTTTCCTCCCTCCCCTCCTCCTTTTTCTTTCTTTTCCTTCCTTCTCTCCTTCCCTCCTTTCTTTCTTTCATCTCTTTCCTTTCTTTTGCTCTTTCTCCCTTCTTCCTTTTTTCTGCCTTTCCTCCCTCCTTTCTTTCTTTTTCTTCTTTTTCTTCTTCTTCTTCTTTCTTTCTTCTTTCCTTCTTTCTCACTCTTGTTCTCTTTCTTTGTTTTCCTTCCTTCCTTCTTTCTTGCTGTCTTTCTCTTCCTTCCTTTGTTCTTCCTTCCCTCCCTCCCTCCTTTGTTTCTTTGTTTCTTTCTTTGTTTGTTTGTTTGTTTCTTTCTTTCTCCCTTTCTTTCTTCATTCCCTCCCTCCTTCCTTTCTTTCTCTTTCTTTCTTTTTCTTTCCCCTTTCTTTCTGTCTTTCCTTTTCTTTCTTCTTTTTCTTTTTTTTTCTTTATTCATTGCCTGAGATCAAGAGAGGCACCTCTAAAGCTACATACAACTCCACAAAGACAGACCTTGGTGCTGACACTGAAATTTGTTTGCCACCTGCAGAGAAAAGTAGATACCACTAAGGAACAAACATCAACCCATTTGAAAGTCTCCAGGAGCTCAGTGTTAGAAGTAAGGCATAGATCTAGTTGGGAATGGGGTGGGATGGGGGTTGGAATCTCATGATTGTCTGCACATTCTCTTCAACCTCCTGGGAGAGTTGGCAAATCCACATTCCTGCTTGGGATTCTGACTCAAGTGTAACTGTTGTTTGATTCTTCATGAAGGACAGGAAATGTCCCAGAGAGATTTAGAGAGATAGGGAGGGAGATAGAGAAGGAACAGGAGATGATAGGGAGGGAGCAGGGGATAGAGATAGAGAGGGAGCAGGGGATGCCTCAGGATTAGGTTTGGACAAGAGAAGAAACAAAGGAAATCTTCAGACCAAGAAAGTGAAATAAGCCCAGGAAGATCCAGGAGGAAGAAAGAACATGAGAGTAGCGCCAGAATGGTGAACAAAACCTGAGTTCTTATTCAACCTAAAACACAGGAGAATAAGGGCTTGCCCCAGTCACTGCTCCAACTTACACCTTTGTTACCAGGTTGCAAACAGCAGCCATCTTTAACTCCTAGCCAAGCAGCCTGTGGTCACTGCTTCTGAACCTACTGAGGAGCCGCCCAAAAACTGTGTTAGAAAGGACAACTGTTACTATTCATGTTGACAATATTTCAAGGCATGGGGCCAGTTGCCAGGTACGAATCCAGATATGTTAGGGAATGGTAGAAAAACTTGAATTCGATGTCTAACCTAGATTTTTTTTCCTATTTAATTAGAAGCTGGAAAAGACCATCAAGGGAAAGCTTAACATCATTGTTCTTGGTGAGAAAAACTTAGCCTTGGGTTGAAGAAAAGATTTTGCAGCAGGAGGTGGGAGTGGGGTTGGGTGCTTGGGTGTGTGAGGTGAAGCTGAGAGTTGATTGCTGCTGCTCGTTTCCGGAGGGGGTGGGAAGTATTCTGGCCACAGCTCAAGGCACTCCGGGGACAGTTAGAGGGGTAGCATTCCCCAACTCTCCATCCCCACCCCAGCCCCCTCCCCCGACCAGAAAGGATGCGCCGCTCGTAAACTTAGTGCTGTTGTTCCTTTGGGTAGAGGTTTCCTGGACTTGGCGACAATTGGCGACCTGAGGGTGGGGGGTGGGGCGCGGATGTGTGGGCCCTGAGAGAGAGTGTGTGAGCAAACGTCCCAAGCTACTAAGAGGTGGGATTCGTCTTCTCAATTTGTGGAGATAGGCTTTAATTTTGCCCAGAGAAGTTACGCCAACCTGATCAGTTTTTAACAGATGTTCCTAAGGTGTCGTTGGGGAACTTCAGGTCCACTTTCTCCACAAATAACGTAGAGCGTGCCAGGCGCTATGAGAATCGCCAGCGTTCAAGATCTCTGATTACTGCACTTGGGCTGGGCTTGGGTGAGGCTTTTCGGTTGCATTCCCCTCACAGCCCCAGACCTGATCCACTGTTTCCCACCCCATCCCCTGGGCCAGGCAGGTACCTGCGTGGTGCAAACTCCAACCCCAACAACCCCCTCCCCCGCTCTGTCTACCTGTAACCCTGGGTCCCCGGAACCCTGGACTGGTTCGCATAATGAGTGCGTTGCGCAGCTCTGTGTTGATTTAATACAAGTGCACCGTGAACGCGGAAAAATAAATAGAAGGACCGAACATATGACTCTCCGTAGTGAAAAGTCTTTTCGAATAAATAAAAAGAGGCTGGGTTTTCACTGTTGAATGTAAATTCCTTTGAAGTGGAACTAATCATTTCAAGGATAGTTCACGTTGTCCTAACAACGCGGGTGAATGGCAAGAGCCCTTCTTTTTGTTAAAGATATGTTTTCTTTCTTTCAGTCAAAACTGATGATGATACCCCTTTCACGCTCTGTCCTCCAGGATCGTAAATCTCCACTCCCAGCTACCTAAATCGCACTTTCAGAAGCCAAGCCCCGGCGGGTGACCGCTTCTCAGACGGGGACTGGAGCATACCAGCTTCCCTCGGCCTCCCCGGTCCCCACCTCTAGGCTCCCCGCGCCCATCGGAACCTTTCGGGGCCCACCTCCAGACCGTAGGGGGCGCTGCGGCAGGGGGGGCAGGCCGTCTGGATTGGGGTTGCAGCTGATCCCGGGAGGGGAAAAGTCCTGGGGCGCGAAGGCTGCAACTTCAAACTAAGCGGGACGCCGCGACCTCCATACACTCTAAGGCCCCTGTCAATCTCCTGGCCTCAGGAATGTGGAAAGTGTTCACAAAGGCTGCGTGCCCCTCTCCCGCCCTTATCAGCAGCTGGTGCCCACTTATTGGGGAGAAAAGGTCATCCTGAAACAATCCCAGCTGGCCAAGCCGCTCAGATCCTAACTTTTCTCTCCCAACGGGCAACTCCCTCAACAATCCCAAAGATCCCTGTGGCCCATGCCCCCGGCCTCCCTACCCCGCAGCGCTGTAGCCCATCCCTTCCTCGACGCCCCGGGCCCTTGCGGCCGCCGTTTGTGATTAACAGGTGGGGAGGGCTCGGACTCGCGACCCAAGAAAGTGTACTTGTCACATGGAGCGGGAGAGAGTTGTTTCCAGTTCGTCTACTCCAGGACCCAGAGGTGGGGAAAGGGGCCCAGACATCCATGAGAACCCTCTTGGGTCCCAGAAACGCTAACCCTGGGGTCAAGGACATCTAGTTGGGTTCCCCCGTGCTAGGGTGAGGTGGCCTAGCCCCTCATCTTTCTGAGTCCCGAAAAACAGAGGAAAAGCCCGCATCAAAGCAAAAGAAGTTCTTTGGGCCGAACAACGAATACGGCGGGCCGTGAGCAGCAGCAAGGGTGGGCCAGTGCTGAACCGGTTCTGATGGAGTGTGGTGTCGGAGCTCCCTGGAAGAAGCAGGTTGGGCACTTTGCCCAGCTTCCACCCAGAACAAGGTGGCATTCTGGCGGCCCGGCCCAGGCAGGCCCTGCTGGCTTCCCAGCCCCACTCCCCACTCCCCGGCTGGGCGTGGAGCGCTGTACAGTTGCAAATATCGAAACGGAAAGCGAGGGGCTGGTCTCTTCGCCTTCTTTCGCGCCTCCTTTTTCCTCTCGGGGAGAGAACTTGGCCTCGGTCAGACCCCAGCGTTGACCGTTTGCATTTGCCTGGGTGTTAAGCGCTTCGCCTCACCCTCGGGTGAGGACCCGCCTGCGCGCTGCGGGCGGTCTCTTCGAGGCGCAGAGCGGGTGCGGCCTCCCAGAAGTGGGCTGAGAGGGTGGAAGGGCCATCCCTCCGGCCCTCGTCTCCCAAGCACTCTGGCTTGTGGATTCTGGCGGCGTCCGACACCCGAGTCAGCACGACCACCCTTGCACCGCTGTCGCCTGCGGGCACTTTGGGACCCAGATTAGGGGCCCCCGCGACCCAGGAGGAAGAACTCAGGGAAAGTTCATCTGCAGGGCAACTCCGAGGAGCTTGGAGCCACTCGCTAGCTCAGCTAGGGCTCTGATTATTCAAACGAGGTCTTTCTTTAAAACAAAACGAAACAAAAATTTCAAACTCGAGCCGAAGACTGTGCTTCGCCAACTCGGAGATATAGGTCGAGCCCTGCGGCAGTTTCTGCCTTGTATCCCTATGTTCCGGGGGGGAATATTTGGAGGGCTTTGGGGCAAACTGGGGACAGTTTTGCGGGAATCTGCCTTCTCCTTCCCGACGAGCCGTGCTTGTTGATGGCCCAGGGTAGCCAGGGCATTGTTGGCACGTTGCTGTCAAGGGTTCTTCGGATCTCAGTTTCCACATCTGTTAAGAGGGAGCAATAATACCTCCCACCGTTGCTTGGAGAAAGGCAACTGTTGTGAAGCACAGGGTCTGGCACACAGTAGGTGTTCAGAAAAGTCTTATTCCCTCTCTGTACCCTTCATGCCCGCCCCGGCCCTTTAACTCGCCGACGTGGCTGGCCAGAAAGGTTGAAAAGGAAAATCCCCGTGAGGCCGAAGGCGACTTCATTGTCCATATATTCTTTCTTGTGGGGAGAGCTCGGTCCCCGAACCTCCGAGACCCTGGCCCGCACGCAGAGTGGCGTCGGGCTAGCTACCGCAGCCTTCTCCTCAACTGCGACCTGGGCGCGGGGACTCAGGATAGAGCCGCCTGGGGGCCCCTCCTAGCCTCTGGCCGGATAAAGAAATTTAGAGGCCATCGTCGAGCATTTCAGGAAGCTAGGGAACAGGATCGGGCGGCAGCGCCCTGTACAACTTTCGCAACTCGGAGGACGTGGGCGGCCTGCGCACTCACCCTCTCCTTGGCCCACGTTTGCCCCTGAATTGCGCTCATCCGACTGCCGGGGCCCGAGGCTGGGAGCGGCAGCCTGCGCCTGGTTTAGCTGGGCGGGCGGCTAGCGGCCGACGCCGACGGGAGGGAGGGACTATCCGGCTGCTCCTTCCCGCCACGGAGCTGCCTCTGTGGAGGTAACATCTGTGCCCACCCCTCCCCCTCCCCTTCCAACCTCCACGCCACCTCTTTTTTTTTTTTTTTTTTTTTTAAAGAAAGAAAACGAAAAACCAACCTTCCTTTCCCTCCACAATAGAAGCACCAGGGGGCCTTTCACTTGGCCAATCTCAGGAGTTTCATATGAACTTCATTAAATCAATTACTCGGTGAACACATCACAATTTATTTGCAATTAGTATCAAAATGTCTTACTTTTCTTAATAGGTCGGAGCAGATGTAGCTACAGAAGGGACAACGCGTTTTCGTGAAATCTATCTCTTGCAACATATTACATTTTCTGGTCAGAAGAGAAGGAGAAATTCAAAGGCAGTTTAGAGAAGTAAAAAAACCCAAAAAACAAAAAACAAAACAAAACAAACACGCTGGAGACAAATGCGATCCGTGCAGGTGTTGGAGCAGCTTGCGTTATAATTGTATCTAGCGAAAAGGTTGCCTTTATTATCCGTAATGATCGAACAAAGTCACCGTAATTAAACGTCTGGTTTTCTGCTATGACTGAGAGGTGCGTGTCTGAAAGGCGCCGGGTACAGCGAGGGACTTCAGAAATGGTTAACAAGACGCCCCGTTCTTTGAATAGTGGCTTTGTCTTAATGGGGGTGGGGGGGGGGTGGGGAGAAGAGACAGAAAGAGACAGAGAACAGTTATCTAATTTTCATTGCCCCAAACCAGAGATTTATTGATTGCGACAACAGTTTTATTGTACTCAGGGAGGGGGTTGCTGCAGGTTTATGGAAACTGATTTACTTTCGTTTGGATGTAAAATCATATGCAACAGTCTCCCGTTGGAAGGTTGGACCTCAGCTCCTGTTAATACCATTAGTGACACAGGATCGAATTTCAAATGAAGCCTGGTGACAATTACAGACGGAAACAGATGCCCTTGGAAATTTAGGTCAAGTGTTCAAGACTCTAGTTTCATGGTCAAGGTTGTCTTGGGGGTAACCTTGAGGAGAGGCTCATAAATCTTTCTTCCTCTCTGAATTGGGGATGAGCCTTCCAGGGGCGTGATTCGTGGAAGAGGGAGGCAGAAAATTTATTTAGAGGGTTCTCAGGTCACCGAAAAAAGAAGACATGCCGAAGTGTTGTAAAACTGGGCGAGTGTGCTGGGCCGGACTGCGTGTGTGTGTGTGTGTGTGTGTCGGAGGCGAGCTACTACTGGGGGCACCTGGGTGAAGAGCTGCGCGGGCCAGAGCTGCAAAAACCTGGATTCCCGCGTCCCATTTCGTGCCCAGTAAGCATACACAGCCACTGTCCCTTAGCCTCTGAGCCTTATTTTTACTCATCGGCAAAATGGGAAACACGGCTCTGGCCTGGTCTTTCTGGAAGACTGGTGGCGAGGATTAAGTGTGATAACGAATTTGAGAGCGTCTAGGCTTTTAAGTAGAAGGTAGTATTATGAAAGTGCACCTCCTCCGTTTGCATTTTAATCCTTTGCCCCTCTGCTAAGTGACAAAGACAGGCTGTCTCTCCTCCTTCTCCATGCGGGAACCTTCTTTGAGAGCTGCCCGCTCTGGCTCCGGCAGCACCCACGTCTTCCTTCCGGGTAGAAAAACATGTTTTCTTTCTACCCGGCTCTCATCCCAACCGGCGTCTTTAAGCGTGGCAATCTTCGGGGTTTATGTCCCTCTGGTGGGTGTTTTCCACTTGACAACTCTTTTAAAGACGTAGAACCATATTTTATTTACTGCCTACTATAAATTATTTACTAGCAGGCTGAGGTAATTCCATTAAAGCCGCACGGTTTGTTTATACTAAATAGTTATCTGGGGACTCCTTGCTCTCCTTAGAGCTGCGAGGCTCGGGGGAGGTGGGGACCGTTCGCGCGCGAGAGATACCCACAGTATGAACAGGGATCCATTGGTAAGGAAAACGGCTATATTTCTCTTGAGGATTAATTAGAAATTAAATACAATCTAACGATCGTCGTTTTTGTTTGGTGTGAGGTGCCATTCCCAGCTCCGTTTCCTCACCTTCCGCCCCCGTCCCCCTCTCCCCGTCCCCCGCCCTCCACCTCCGGTATGGACTGGCTCACACTTGGTAGCAAGATAACTTACTTAAAGGAACGAACTCGACGTTAGTTAGCATCAATCGGACCTGGGTGAGAAAGGAGGATTTAGCTGGAGGGGAAATGCTTAGGGCCATTCCTGGGAGGGGGAGGGGAGGAGAAGTCCCGACTTTCTTGCATGAGTTGCCGGAGGAGGAAAGCACTGCGGAACTTTGTCTCTGGTCCCCTCCCCCAACACGTTGATCCAGGCAAACAGAAAGTAGAAAAAGACAGCCTGATGGAAGGCACTAGGCCATATAGATTGGCTGCGTATTTGTGTGTGTGTGTGTGTGTGTGTGCGCCCGCGCGCGCGCGCGCGCGCTCGCGGGTGCCTGTGTCTCCTTCGCCAAGATTTTAGCACTGGCCCATTGAGTTACTTCTTTTACTTCTCTGACTCTGTGTGTGTTATGTGTACATAAGACAATTGATTTCTGTCTCTCAACTTAGGGACCTCTCTAAAAAACATCAAACAACTCAAGAGTTATACTGGCCTTTAGGAGAGGGGAATGGGGTGAGGCAAACCCAACCATAAATGAAATTTTTGTCTGAACTCGCTGCCCTGAGTTCAGTTGGAAGGGAGAAAGGATTTATCTATTTCTGTGAAAGTCTTCTTTAAAATGGGCTCTAGAGGAATGTAGTAATGGTGTGTTAGTTTCCCACCTGGTTTTGCAGATGGGATTTCAGAATGCTTGGGTTATCACCATAACACAGGGAGAGATAAACAAGACACCTGGACAAAAAGCTAGTTGTCTAAAGCAACTTGGAAGTGATCTACCATAAAGAGAAAGACCATTTGTTGTATAATTTCTTTTTTTCTTTTATCTTTCAGCTGAAATAGAGATGCAAGGTAGGGAAAAAAATCACATTGGTCTCAGTGAGTGAAAGACCTACTGCTGTTCATTACAGAGCTGAAGGACTGGAATTAACCTAAACATTCTGAACACATCTTACATTCTCAGTCGTTAAGTTCACCAATAATTTAAAATGCAGTGACATATTTTTAGATTATATTTCTCGGTAATTTGGTTACCTTTATTAGTTTAAATTCTCCCTTATCAAAAAGGGGAAGAAAACTATAATATGTATTAACACCTTAAGTATGCAAACATGCATTAGACATTTTGTGATGATGGACATGCAGGTTAACCCTATGAACACCAAGTCAAATGTACATTATCTAACCACACATCTCATTAACTCTATTTAGAGATCTTAAAAAAAAAAAAAAAGGTGCAATTTACATAACAAAATTAACCATTTAGAAGTGGTATTTAGCACATTCACAATGTTGTGCAACTACCACTACTACTTAGTTACAAAACCTGTTCTTCAACCCAAAATAAAACCCTCTACCCGATAAATTTTGTCACTCTCCATTCTTCCCTCCTCCTAGCCCCAGGCAAATCTTTTTATACTAGTGCTTTTATTTCTTAAAACAAGTATTTTCCTCAACAGCAAAATTTCTGTATGCTACTATTTCCTTAAACCCTGTTTTATCACATTCTATTCCTTACATCTAGCTACAGATACAAAGAGAGAGGGGATAAACGACATAATCTGCTTATTTGTATTTGTTCTAGAAGCCAATAGGTTTCCAGATTGGTATTTGCAACATGGGTCTTTTTAATGAGCGGGTGGATCCCTGGGTAACACTTACAAATACTTTGCTAGACATTGTGGCAGGGACATGAGTTTGAGGCAACAGTTAATCTTGCTGTCATCAATAGAAAGTGGATTAGAGTGGTATTTTCTCTTTTGAAATGTAATTCATAAAGTTTAACAAAGCAATAGTTATAGTCAACCTTTTAGAAAAAAAAGAGTGTGAGGATGAGTTGTTGCAACCATTTGTTTCTGGCCATCCAAACTGTGCCCTGAATTCACAATTATGGAAAAACTTTGTGAATAGCTTAGAATTATCAGAGTCCCATCTCCTTGCTCCAGTGTGTGCTGATGCATTCATTTCTTTCACACGGGTTCACCACAAAGACAAAGGGAAATATAACTGTGGCTTAAGAATTTTAATCAAAATTGAAGCTACCATTCACGTAACTAAGACCACAGTGTCTGAAGCAGTTGGAGAAGCTATTTCTGTAAGATGGCAACAAGAGGTCAGGATTGGCCCAGAGTCATGAGCTCAGACAGATTTTTGAACCCTATCTACCAACCTTGGATTAATGTGGAATTAAAGGAGTAAAGAATGTATTGGTGGGCAGAATCATGGGTGGTCAGTTCTGTAGTTCAACATTTTGCTTTATTCTATTTGGAGAATGATAGCTTTCAGAGGAGCTAGCTGACTTTGACCCTCATTGATACTATCATTAAAAATGTACAATATGTTTAAATTTTGGATTAGTGCATCATGAGGGGAAAACAAAAAGTGGTATTCAGAACTGTTCCATTTCTTCTGATACATTTTTACAAATGAAACATATTCTCCTCTTTGCCTTAGCCATTCTTTCTACAGCAGAGTTGTTCAGCCTTGTCATTATGGATATTTTGGACTACATTGTTCTTTGTTGTGGCAAACTGATGTGTACATTCTAGGACGTGTAACAGCATTCCTGGCCTCTACCCACTCAGCAAATGTCTTTGAAAATTGCCAAATGTCTCCTCAGGGCCAAAATTGTTCATGGTTGAGAACCATGGTTCTACAGTGTTATGTTTGATTTTCATACAAATTATTTCTTTTTGGTTGAACTTTGTAAAACATATAATCTTATTATCAGCAAAGATCTCAGGGATTCATTATTCATCAAATAGGGAGGCTATTAAGAACAAAAACCTGGGTTTAAATCCCATATACTAGCTCTGCGACCTCAGAAGTGTCATTTATCCTCTGTGAGCCTCGGTTTCCTTTTCTGTAAAAAAAACCCTCAAAAGATCCACGTGAGGATTAAATAAGATAATGCATGCTTAGAGCTTAGAACAGTGTCTCACACACAGTAGACAAGTCATAAGCATGTGCTATGTTTCGTTACTAGATGCTTACTGTGCGCCAAGCAATGTGTGAAGCCGTCTTCTTCATTGTGGGATTCCTGTCCCATGGCCATGACAGATGGGAGTGGCAAGGGCTCAGCCTTCTTTATTAAAACAATCACCTGCAAAGCATGACGATTTTCCGAAGAAGCACCGCTAGGCTGTTGCCGTGCTCTCAGTCCTTGGTTCTTCCTCACTCTCCTGGGGGTCTCTTTCTTGGATATTGAATGCCACTCTCATGCTCCCCCTTCTAGTTCCTCTGACTCAGGACCAGTTAGGTACAAAAACCCCTTTCTGTGTTTGCCTTTGCACAGCTGGGACGGTTGACATTTTCCAAGAGAACTTTACTAATCACTAAGGGGAAATAAAAGGAAACAATTATAGAATAAACAAGCAGCATAAAAATAGATTTCTGAAACAGAGGTTTCTGATCTTTAAACACCAGTAAAGGTTGCAAAGAACCTTACAAGGTTCCACTCCTCCTTCTAACTACATCCTAATGCAGTCTCTGAGAAGACAGGTACATTTATTCATTTATTTAACAAATTGTGAGTGTCACAAAGGCAATAAAACCAGGTATTGTAATAGAGTTGACTGGATCGGGATGGGAGGGTCAGGGGTGCTTTTTGCCACAAATGATATTTGTGCTGAGGTCTTAAGAATGAGAAAGTACTTGTCTAATGAAGTCCTGGTGTGTGAACATTCCAGATAGAAGAAACAGCGAGTGCAAGTGCCCTGAGGCAGGGCTGAGCTGGGCATTATAGTAACAATGCTCACTATATTCCAAGCACTATTTGAAGAACTTGTCATATACAAATTCACTTAATTGAGTTGGTACCTATGAACTAGGTACTATTATTATTCTATTTTATTAATAGGGGACATTG
Source organism: Rhinopithecus roxellana (assembly GCF_007565055.1). Taxonomy (NCBI): domain Eukaryota; kingdom Metazoa; phylum Chordata; class Mammalia; order Primates; family Cercopithecidae; genus Rhinopithecus; species Rhinopithecus roxellana. The sequence goes on along the minus strand of NC_044555.1, from coordinate 110,353,013 downwards.
AGGTACGGGAACCTTAAGTAAGTTGCCCAAGATCACAGAGCTACTAAGTGGTCAAGCCAGAATTCAAGTCCAGGCAGTCTGGCTCCAGAATCTAGGCTCTTGGCATGACACTGCACGGCCTGGGGCTTGGAGAGAGTAAAGAGAAGTGTGGGGCAACAGGAGGCTGGGGAGGTAGATGGAAGCCAATCCCTGTGAGGACTTTCTAGGCCTGGGAAGGAGTTTTTCTTTATCCTATGAGCAGTGAGGAGCCCCTGAACTATTTTTAGCAGAGGCATGATATAATTTTGTTCACATTTTCACAAGCTCACTCTGGCTTCTTTTAGAGAATAGACTGTAAGGGTCAAGGGTAGAGTCAGCAAGACCAGTTAGTGGTTATTGAAGTCATCCAGGTGGGAGATAGGGAAGACTTGGACTAGGATGATGACAGTGGAGGGAAATGAAGGGAATCAGTAAATATGTTGGAGGTAGAGTTGGCGGGACCCTCTTGGTAAACCAGGTGAGGGAGGTTAGGCGGAAAAAAAAAAAAAAAAAAAAAAAGAGTAGCAAATCAAAGATTACTGATAGGTGTGGGTTTGAGCAACCAGATGGATGGTGGTATCTAGGTTCTTTCTTGCACTTTACTCATGTGGACTCTGGTTGCCATCTTGTCTTTCTGACTTCTAGGAACTGTTCAGCCTTTGAATTCTTCCTTCCTTTGAATTGTTCCTTCCCAGGACAAATGCCAATGCTATTTTTCACAATGCTCAGAATATCCAGGTTCTCCCCATTCAGTTCCGGTGTTTAATTTGAACAAATGCCTGGTTCAGAGCTAGGTTGCATGACAAACACCGGAGGTTAACACCCTTGAGACAGTCTTCCATTCACCTTCAAAGCATTCTGGGATGATTCCTTCAGGTAACTCCATTTCCCATGTATAGGCAGTATGGCCTAAAGAATAAAAAGCACAGCATGGAGGTTGGGGTCACAGGCTCTGGAGTCAGACACATATTCAAATCCCTGCACCACCACTGATTATCTGTATGACCTTAGACAATTTACTGAACCACTTGAAACTTCAGTTTCCTTATCTGTAAAATGGTTGTACTCTTTTTCATTGTTAAATGAAAGAACACATGTAAAGTGCTAATTAAGTACCCAGCACATCATATCTATTGAAATTGATCATTATTACTATGAATTTTCACCCATTAGTTTTAGTTCTAGCCTGGAAGCAGTAATAAATATGCTTCCTTTCCCTCAAGGTAGCATTTAGCATATGTGAAGAATGTTCACTTTTCTGAATCTGCCCTTCTGAAAATCATCTAATTCTCTGATTTGTTCTGGATCCCTCTACATCTTTAGCTTATTGGAAGTGTTTCCTTGCCCACTCTACTGCTGTCTCAGAACATGAGGCCTATTTTATCAGTTAAGCAATTCTAAAAGGTTATCAGATTTATGCTCAACCCTTTATAATTTAGTAATTAGGCATGACAAGATGTGGATAAAGCACTGACTTAGGAATTAGATCTAGATCCTCCTCTACTTTGTGGCAGTATGTATAGGGAAAATCACTTAAACTCTCTGTGATCTAGTTTCCTTGTCTATAAGTTGAGGATCCCACTACCACTGACTTCACAGGAATATTCTGAATTAAAAATGAGGTAATGTTAGTGAAAATACTTGGTGAACTGTGGAAGAACTAGAGAAATATTTTTATTCCTTAAACCTGATATGACACTTAATGATCAGTTATTTTAATTTGCACAGAAAAACTGGAGCACCAAAATTCAATGGAGACAAATTGCACATGTCTAAATTTTAGTCTTCTGTTACTGAAAGAAAAACTAGAAATGTATTGCGAGCCAAGACAACTGCATTGCAGGAAACTAGCTCAAATGTTTTGCTAATTCCCAGGGTATATTTGCTGTGGTTTCACATGTTTATTACCTAGCCTAGAATTCAACCTTGACATGCAGAGTAGAAATGTCATACTCAAGTCTAGATGTATAAATTTAACTGTCTTCTATAATATAGATAAAATAAAAAGAACATGGAATGCTTTTGTGCCAGACACCATTATAAATCAAATATTTATCTTCAAAAATTGAAAATAAATAAAAGACTAACATATGTCTATTATTCATCAAATTATAACAAAACATTCTTGTTTCAATTAAAAATATATCTATGCTGTATATGAATTTTAAAAGGAACTGTTATAATTACACTTTTTTCAGGTTGATTTAAAATTGTTAACTAAAAGAGGTCTGTCAATCTCTTTTATAAAAATCTTAAAATCTTAGAAATGTTAGAAGTTTGATGTCATCAGACTTGACAAAATATCCTATCTGATTCCTACAAAAAAACTTCAACATTATTTGCATTGTTGAAGTGGCTCTAAAATAATTCGTTTTTATTTTTATTTTGAGAGTTATATAAAATAAATGTGGCCAAGTATTAGCAACAAATGAATGTAGATGAAAGCTATATTCTGTTAAATTTTTCAAAATAAAAAGTTAGGGAAACATAAAAATAACAGTTCTAATGAGCCATAAAATTTTCAATGCATATTAAAAAATTAAAAAGTTAATATATAAATTAAAAATGAGTTGGCAAAATATAAATTAAATTTACTCTGAAATATGTGGATTCACAATTCACCTAAAATAATATTTGGAAAGACGCATTTTAAATTTTATTAAGCTACATTGTGT